>NW_024067880.1:0-300000 GCF_009389715.1 Phoenix dactylifera
TACAGTTAAAGTTATTTGTGTTATAGGATTTGGCAAGGGCTTTTGTTTATGGTTCTTGGCAATTCGAAAGCAAGTAAACAAGTGTACAACATTTCTGGATCCAAATATGTAACCTTTGATGGGTTAGCAAGGGCATGTGCCAAGGTAACAAGTCTTGAAGAAATAAAAATTGTAGTATATTTTCCATGAACGGGCTTTGATTGTTAAGCTATTGCAGGCTGCTGGGTTTCCTGGAACCAGAAATTGTCCACTATAATCCAAAGGAATTTGATTTTGGGAAGAAGAAAGCCTTTCCTTTCCGCGATCAGGTATGCTTAGTTGATTATAAGCCTCTGTCCAATGTGATTATGTAGTATTGCAGTGCGAAGTTCTCTGGTAAAGGTTGCTAAGGCTGATATGTCGTGCACGAGGCAAAGTAAAGATGAGAATGCAATGATCTCTGTATAGTAAAATATAAAGTATGGGTTAGAAATGATGATACTAGAACAATGATCAAGCGCTAGTTGGTAGTTCCTCTCCAGGTGAGAGGAGGTCTCAGGTTCAGACCTGAGTACTGAAATATAATAACAAAGAGCAAACTAAAATGGTAAGGAACTGAGGAAAGAAAATCTAAACCCCTACATTTGGAGAGGGTATTGATTTATTAGGAAAGGTCATACAATGGAAATATAAGATAGGATTGAGGATGTAATGAAGTTTGCACTGGTTGAAGATGTAACTTCAAATGTTAATAACCCAAGAAGGATTCATATGACCAACCACATAATCTCCTAATCATGCATGTATAGCAAAATAGAGGATGAAACAATTTAACACAAGGATGTTTATTTATTTTTATAATCAGAGGTAGCTATTTACCTTCCTAACATAAGACACATTTCATTTTTGTAATGTTATTGCACATGCAAAACTTAAGCTGGTCAGGGTTAGAGGAAACCAAGAGTGGTCTTGACTCTTGAGAGTATTAGAGTTGCGGTCTAATTGTTATCTAATACATAACCCATCTAGTTAATGTTTTCAATGGACTGGTAAAACTAAGGATGTTGCATTAAAATGCTCATGTCACTTATCCCAAACAGTTGACCCCTCTTTTTTCCCAAGCCTTGTGAACTTCGAACATGATCAGACAGAGCCATAAGAACAAGAAAGCAAGTGCAGCAAAATAACCCAATAGATCACTTTCTGTATGAGATCAGGTTGTTATTGAAGTTTACTTCTTTTGTTCATACAGTCTGCCTTCCTTGTGTACTACTCTTTGCATTGTATTAATTCTTTAATAAAAATTAAATCAGCCAATGCTATTCAACATTTTTCGGGAACATTAAACTGTTCGCCACTGTTGTTTGTGAAGACTGCTTGCATTCTTATTGCTATGAAAAAATGTTAAATTGCCGCAACAAATATACCATACAGAACCCAAGTATAAAGAAAATAGTTACGTTCTTCTCTCAAAATAATTTTGCAGCATTTCTTTGCTTCAATCGAGAAAGCTACAAGGGGATCTAGGTTGGAATCCAGAATTTGGCTTGATAGATGGTCTTGCTGACTCATACAATCTAGACTTTGGCAGAGGAACTTACAGAAAACCAGCTGACTTCTCGACAGATGACATGATTCTTGGCAAGTCCCTTGTACTTCAGAGTTAAAGATTGTTTACTTTATCCACAGCACCTACCACCCCACCCTCCAAGGCGATTGATTCAAGGAGGCTGGAATTTAAGTCTTAATGTCTAACTCCTCATCTAATCTGGTGGAAATCAAAACTGTGATGAGAACATAGCTTGAGTTGTTGGATGTGCAGCAAAGAGCCCACTAAATTCTTGTAAGTAATTGTTGGTATTGCTGCAATTTGTTTTCGTTTGCATTGCATCATTCATGTTGGCTAGGTCAATGACATGCTGAACTCTTGGTGAAATTGAAAAGTGTATCGTAGCAGTTCCTTTCACCCCCATTATCCATATGTGCTCTATGGGTGGCAGAAGTGGATTTTTATGTATAAAGCAAGCTATGTTCTAAGCTGTTTTTTCTCATGAAAATGTTCAAGAATGACTTCTGGCAAAAGTTTGCACACATTAGTCACTCTAATCTCTAATTTGATTCATAAAATATAATAAAGTGGCGTAACAATCACAGACTGAGTTGTCATCAATGTTATGGCAGAGATAAGTTCTGTTGCTAACTAATCCGAGATGAGGTTGGAGGCAGCTTGGACGGCATTGAGGTCAGTTGGAGATGTGCTGAGCAGGTTGGCCGAGGTGGTAGGTGGATCTCCTCCAGATGTGGCCTGCAAAAAGTTCACTTGCCGGAGAGTTTCTAACGAAAGATCCTCCAATGTCTAAATCAGAATAACAAGGCAACAACATAGAAGGGAGAGAATTTCAGCGGAGTATTATCTCTGTTAGTAATATTGCATACGTGCTTGAGGTCCCCGGGGCTGCCCCGTTATATAGGAAAGTTTATTTTGTGCTTATGTTGCCCAGCTAGCAACCCGAGAAGGAGGGGGGGGGGAGGGTGAATTGGGTCTTAATTAAAAATGTGAAATTTTAACTCGTGATGAAATAGAAAGTGATTTATTGATCTAAAGTGTTAGTCTGAAATGCTAGAAGAATGAAGACAGTGAGATAATGAAAAGCACGGCATAAAGATAAAAGATTTATAGTGGTTCGGACCTAAACTTGCTCCTACGTCCACTTTCCAAGTTTCACTCGAGATTTTCACTATAATCTAAGAATTACAGCACGGTTGTTTTATAAGCTCACAACTAAACTTGTTGTTTTACCGGCTCACAACGAAACCTCTTCGTTTGTTTTACTCGAGCTCACAAACAACCCGGTTGGTTTTCACAAAGGATCACCAACTACAACCTTAGACCTCCTGATTCAATCCCTTGATTGAATCAAGCACCCAAATATAAAAGTGAATGTGTAAACACAAGCTTCTTAAAAAGCAGATAAAACACTATTAACAAGAACAGGAAAAAGAAGCTTCTCAGAGAATTTTTGCCGATTGAGATGCTGCTTCTTTTCTTCTGAATCCTCTCCTGAATCGGCCAGCAGTAGAGGATATTTCTATTTTTTTTTTGCTCTAGTGCGGAGAAAGGATGAGTTCTTGATGAAGAGTTGCTTTCTTTCGATTTTCACTTTGAGTATCCTTTGAGCTCTTGTTTTAAAAGATTTGCTTGATCTTCTTTTTATGGATTTTTCTTCTGTACTTTTGTTTCACTCAGAATGGGTCCTCTTATAGCTCCATTTTTGAAAACTAGCCGTTAGACTGAGAAAAACAGCCGTTCTGTCACGCCTGGTACATCTGACAAAGTGTCCGTTGAAACTGGAGTCGTTTCACCCATCCACGAGCCGGCTCGACTAAGGTGGGAGACGTCTCACATGATTCTGGAGTCGGCTCTGGCTCGGGATGTTGGGAACCCGCCCATGCCACTGATATTTCAAAACAAAATCAGATGGCAGCGGAATCGGCATGCACGGGTTCGACGTTCATCGCATGAACGTTGTTTCGGGACCTTTCGTAATTAGGTAAGAATTAAAAACTTTTAAAACTATTAGGAAGATCAAATCTTCACCTTGCGCGGGTAGATGATCACCGCAAATCTGAATTCGTGGTTTTTGGAAGAGGGTTCGCTTGAAGCCGTTCAAACGTCCGGCCTCTACGGATATCCACACGAAGTAGAGGACCGATCAAATCTTTCTTGTCTTCCCGGGGTGCTAGCTCCCTTGCAAAGACTTCTTTTGATGGCTGATCTCCTCTCTTTCAATCAACCCTTGATTGTGCTTGAGAGGAGGAAGAAGAAGGATGAAGATGAGGAAGAAGAAAGAACCCCACGCAGCCTTCTTTTGTTCCTTGCGTTGGATGAAGGAAGGGAAGGGGAGGAGGCCGCCAACACTTGGAGATCCTTTTCCCTTGCTTGCGGCTGAACTAAGAGAGGAGAGGGGCTGGTGGCGGCAGCAAGAGGGGGAAGAGAGCACACTCCTAGGGCGCCGGCCCTAGGTCCCTTTTTTATAAGCATCAAGGGCTCCTACAAGTTAGGAGCCCTTGACAACCTTCTTTCTTTGGAGCGCCGGCCCCTTCTCTCTTCTTGTCGCCCTAACCAATTGGAGAGGGGCTGATGCCCCTCTTACTTGGTTAGCCTAATCCTCTTCCAAAGAGGATTAGGTGCCTCTCTCATGGTTTAATCCTAATCTAATTAGGATTAGCCAATTTTGGGTTCAATCTATGCTAGTCCTAATCCAATTAGGACTTGAATGAACCATGACTCAATTGAACTCTTCAATCCTAATCCAATTAGGAGTCATGTTGATTCATTAGATTAATAATTAATTTAGACTTAAGGAATCCTAATCCAATTAGGATGTATTTAATTTTAGTCCTAATCCAATTAGGACTCTATTTGAATCCGAAGTCCTAATCCAATTAGGATTTCTAGGAATCCTACTCCAAGTAGGAATCCAATTTTAATTCAAAATTCCTAATCTCATTAGGATTGTAGGAATCCTATTCCAAGTAGGAATCCCAGTCCTACTCCAACTAGGATTCCCAGTCCTAATCCAATTAGGACTCTAGGAATCCTACCCGAAGTAGGACTCTTGTTTCAAGTCCAATTAATTAATTTCCTTTGTTCCTTTCTTCAACTTCTTATCAATCAAATTGATTACTTGTGATTCCTAATCACGATTTCAACCATCGGATCGGTCAATACTTCTAGTGTGTGTGACCCCATAGGTTCTATTCTGACTGGTAGTGAGATATATTGTGATCTCTATCTCAATATCATTGAAAACTCCTTTCAATGGGTTGGAACGATTCCAACTCAACTCATTAGGGTTTATCGATCATCAAGATAATCCCTATGAGTCCCACCATCCACCAGTGACACCTAGCAGCATGTAGTGGCTACCCAGCAGAATGGAATGATGAACCTCTAGGTGCAGTTAACGTGTGATACAGTCCTACTATCGTGGATCCCTACAGGACGGAGGTCATGGACAACTCGTCAAACCCCATCGTCTGTCATATGTCAAGATTTATTCGACTCGAGTTCGATAGTGGAAAACTCTTTCTCCACTTTATATTACTGCCCTGGCCAAGGTCTTAGAACTCAGTCTAACAAATCACATAGGATCACTCCTCTTCTATCAAGGTCGATAGATTCCTTATAGGTGCATACCCTACTCCTACAGTGAACTTACTGCAGCCAATCTACACTGCATGGACCCATATGGCTAGAGACCATGTATGTGTGCAGTCAAACTACAATAACCTCACTGTGAGTAGCCGAAGCACCGCAGGTCAAAGGACCAGTCACACTACTGCAACATCAAGCAAGTCACTGACGAGTGGATAGACATCCAAATGACTTCTTGTCTTGGTCACGCTCAGTACCCTTGTTCTCTAACAAGCACCTACACTATCACTTCAGTGTCCCTACACTGTGGACTCAAGTCTCGTCCATCCAGAAGGAAAGTGATCTGTGCACTGATCGGATCGATCACCGTCCTCGTGATGATCCATTGATCAGGAGCATTTAGAAATTAATCACCAATGATACATGGCTCAAATTCTCAACTCTTGAGAATATGTATCATCATCTTATTAATTCCTTGGACGATTCATAGACACATAAATAATATGAATGAAAAGATGCCTTTTATTTATTCAATAATAAACAGTCAAGTACAAAATTATGTCCCTAGAATCAACAATGTGTCAGCCAAATTGGCTTCTAGGGCATACATCTAACAATCTTCCACTTGCACTAAAGCCAATTGGTCATATATCTTAGGCCCATCTTCTCAAGGTGGGCTTCAGTCTTTTGCTGACTCAGCTGCTTAGTGAACGGGTCTGCCACGTTATCCGCGGAGTCTACTCTCTGCACCTCTACATCATAGTCGCGTATGAAATGGAAGCGCCGCTCTATGTGCTTGGACTTCTGATGAGACCATGGCTCCATAGCTAGTGCTATGGTGCCAATGTTATCGCAGTAAAGTGTTATGGCATCTAATGACATTACACCTAACTCTGCAATTAACTTTTAATCAGAAGGTTTCCACTGCACCTTTAGATACGGCTTAACATTCAGCTTCTAAGGTAGAATCTATAATGATCGGTTGTTTGGAACTCTTCTAATTTACTGAACCACAATTGCACATATTCTGATGTAGACTTTCTATCATCAATATGTGTGCATCTTTCTACCTTCAACTCTGATCTTCTCCCAAAGACCAAGAACATGTCCTTAGTTCTTCTCAAGTACTTAAGACTGTTCTTCACAGCTATCCAGTGCTTCTTGCCTGGATCCGACTGATATCTGCTTGTGACACTCACAGCAAGAGCTATATCAGGTTGTGCACACAGCATGGCATACATGAGGCTTCCTATTGCCGATGCATAGGGAATCTTGCTCATGTGTTGAATCTCTTCAGATGTGTTGGGGCACATCTTCTTGGAGAGATGAATTCCATGTCTTAGGGGTAAGAGACCCCTCTTGGAGTTTTCCATACTGAACCTCTTCAGCACCTCCTCTATGTACATCTTCTGTGAAAGGCCAAGCATCCTTTTAGATCTATCTCTATAGACCTTTATTCCCAAAATATAGGATGCTTCCCCAAGGTCTTTCATGGAGAATTCTTTTTGACAACCAGACCTTGACCGAGGTTAGCATGGGAATATCATTCCCAATCAGGAGAATGTCATCTACGTACAGTACGAGAAAAACGACAGCACTCCCACTAACCTTTTTGAAAATACATGGTTCCTCTTCGTTTTTGATGAAATCAAACGTTTTGATTGCGTCATCGAAACGAGTCTTCCAACTCCGAGATGCTTGCTTTAGTCCATAGATGGACCTTTGCAGCTTGCAGACCTTGTGATCTCCATCACTGGAAGTGAAACCCAAAGGTTGTTCCATATAGATATCTTCATCAAGATATCCATTCAGGAAAGCAGTTTTCACATCCATCTGTCAGATTTCATAATCATGAAATGCTGCAATGGCAAGCAATGTTCGGATGGATTTTAGCATGGCTACAGGTGAAAAGGTCTCCTGATAGTCAATGCCTTCGCGCTGACTATACCCTTTCGCCACAAGCCTTGCCTTATAGGTCTCTACCTCTCCATCCGAACCTATCTTCCTTTTGTAGATCCATTTGCATCCAATAGGTACAATACCTTCTGGTGGATCTACTAAGGTCCAGACTTGGTTGGAATGCATGGAGTCTATCTCTGACTTCATAGCTTCCAGCCATTTCTCGGAATCGATATCAGATATCGCCTCGTTGTAGGTTTTGGGATCCTGTATGTGATCCCTATCTCCCACTAGGAACATTTCCTCAGTATCCTCTTCAAGTATACCTAAGTATCTATCGGGAGGATGGGAGACTCTACTAGATCTACGAGGTGGTTGAGGGACATCGTGTACTGGTTCCTTATGAATGGGTTCTATAGGATCCATGACTCGTTGCTTTTCAGAGACTTTCTCTTCAAGCTCAATTTTCCTCCCACTGCCTCTATCAAGGATAAACTGATTTTCCAAGAAGATGGCATGACGGCTCACAAACACATTGTGATCCTCTGAGACGTAAAAATTGTATCCTAATGACTCTTTAGGATATCCTATAAAACGAGCACTTATGGTCCTAGCCTCTAACTTGTCCGCCTGTAGTCGCTTGACGTGGGCCGGACATCCCCAAATCTTGAGATGACCCAGACTTGGTTTCTTACCATGCCATATCTCATACGGTGTGGTAGGAAGGATTTAGAGGGAACTCTATTCAATAAATAAATCGCTGTGAGTAAGGCATCTCCCCAAAGGAACATAGGTAAATCAGTGAAGCTCATCATGGACCTGACCATATCCAATAGGGTCCGATTCCTCCTCTCTGACACCCCGTTGAGTTGAGGTGTACCCGGAGGTGTCCATTGTGAGACTATGCCGTTTTCTTTGAGATAGTCCCGGAATTCTCTACTAAGGTATTCTCCTCCTCGATCTGATCGAAGAGCCTTAAGAGGTTTTCCAGTTTGTTTTTCTACTTCATTCTTGAACTCTTTGAACTTTTCAAAAGAGTCAGACTTGTGTCTCATAAGATACACATACCCATACCGTGAATAATCATCGGTAAAGGTAATGAAGTAAGAATAACGTCCCCTGGCTAGCACATCGAATGGGCCACATACATCTGTATGTATTAGGGTAAGTATTTCAGTGGTCCTCTCCCCATGTCCTACAAAGGGCAGTCTAGCCATTTTTCCTTGAAGACAGGACTCGCAAACTGGATATGACTCGGAAATCAATGAGCCGAGAAGCCCATCTTTATCCATTTTGTTCATCCTATCCTCTCCAATATGGCCAAGTCTGAGGTGCCACAAATATCTTTGGTTTATCTCATCTCTGGATCTTTTGGATCCTTTGGCACTCACATCTTGCTCGGTAACATTCACAGATACATCCATATGTAAATGATAGAGACTGTCAATCATGAAACCACGTGCGACTATTTTATTTCTCAAATAAATAGAATAGCAGTCTTTGTCAAATGTAAAAACATGACCTTCCTGTGCTAGACATGAAACAGAAATCAAATTTCTGCTAGCAACAGGTACATAATAGCAGTCTCTAAGTATTAAACTAAATCCAGACGGTAGTCGCAAATGGTAGGTGCCCACAGCCACAGCAGCAACTTTTGCCCCGTTGCCAACCCGAAGGGTTACCGCACCTTCCGCCAGCCTTCTACTTTCCTTTAGACCCTGCATGGTAGTGCACAAATGAGCACTAGAACCAGAATCTATAACCCAACTAGAAGTAGAAGAAACCGTTAGATTAGTTTCAATTATGAGCAAGTCTATACCTTCTGAAGGTGTGTCACCTTTCTTGTTCTTTAGGCTCTCGAGGTATGAAGGACAGTTTCTCTTCCAGTGGCCTTCGACATTGCAGTGGAAACATTTTCCTTTATCGTTAACCTTTTTCTTTTGAACTTCCTTCTTTGGCTTCTTGTCTTTCTTCTGCTTCTTTGCAGGCTTCTTTTTCTTCCAAGTAGACTTTCTCTTGGAACCAGAAGTCAACTCAGCAGCAAGGACATTGCCCCTTGAACCTTTCAAGGCTCCCTCAGCAGTTACCAACATGTTGATTAGTTCAGTCTTAGTGCATTCAATCTTATTCATGTGGTAGTTTACTATAAACTGACCAAATGAATCAGGAAGTGACTGTAGGATCAAATCCACTTGTAATTCCTTGTGCATGTCCATACCAAGCTTCTCAAGCTCCTCTAGATCCTTGATCATAGTCAGACCGTGATCATGGACAGACTGCCCTTCGCGCATCTTCGTCTTGAAGAGCCTCTTGGACACTTCAAAACGAGCTGTGCGACTCTGCTCACCATACAACTCTTGCAGGTGTGCCAGTATGTCCCTAGCAGTCTTCATATTTTCATGCTGGCATTGGAGTTCATTAGACATGGATGCCATCATATAGCATTTTACTCTAATGTCATCATCCAACCATTTTTTATGCATCTCACGCTGAACATCAGTAGGACGTGTTGGTAGTGTGGGGATATCTGAATCGAGTATGTAGCCTATTTTCTCACAGTCCAAAACAATTTTGAGATTTCTAAGCCAGTCCTTGTAATTGGTTCCGGTCAGTCGGTTGGTCTCAAGAATACGGGTCAAAGGGTTTGAAGCTGACATTGTATCTGCAGAGAGTAAAGATTCTAGTTAGACTTTTGTACTTGATCCTAATATGTTCTAAGGTCTTTTAGAACAAATGTAACTCCCACTATTTTCTCGAATTCCTCACACTCCCCTGGTAGGAAAACGAAAATCCCACACGACTAGGGTTTCTAGTGGGTACTGCGGTTCCACCAATTCACATGCCACCTCACCTAACAGTTATTGGTGACACATAGATGGATGAGTGTACAACTCTTGTACAATGCTTCTCAAGCATGTTGCAGTGCAACTTGGTCTCTAAGCCATGAAGACCTCACCTAACAGTTATTGGTCCCATTTCTTAGTTAAGTCAGACCCACCGTATAACCGTAGGAATAAAGTCGTCATTGGGTCCTCACCTAACAGTTATTGGTGCCCAACCCCACCTTTACCCTACAACATCTCATGTCTATAGAGAGGTCCAGCCCCCCGATGCAACTTGACCACTGTGTCCAGCCGAGACAAATCAACATCAGAAAGGCCTTAGCAGCTCTACTACAGTGGAAGACCTATTGACTTAATATTGGTTAATCAGGTCTTAGTGTTTGCAACTTGAGCCTTTCATAAGAGGTAATCGAACAATTGGCCAGGTAAGCAGGTGGGAGGCTCCCCTTACTCAGAGAGTAAGGTCCTAATTAAGTAACCACCTTTCATGCTTTCCTAGACACCAATTAGATCAATTAATCTAATATGACTTGCTCATGTCGGTTCACTCTCGACTTGATTGAGGAGGTTTTAATTTAGGTCTCAATTGGGTTTGCTACATTACATGTAGACCTATCTACCCGACTCTCATTCACATCACATGCAAACGGCGCATTGCAGGCAGTTATAATCGCGGCATCAAATTAAAGTTAAACTTTAACTAGGTGATGATCATGGATTCTAATTAGGTCGTATTACAAGCACATGCACATCAATCGATCAAGTGGTCTTCAACTCTTGAATTGGATCCAAGCTTCCTTGATTCGATCCTTGATCAACTCTTGATCCCATCGCCATCAACCGCTTAGACCCCTGTTCATCTCATGCATCGTCTTCGACTTGATCGTTGATGTACATTACATCACAGAAATACAACCAGATGTAAAATAAAAATAAAAATAATTTACATCTCCTTTTAGGGGGCACGCAGGCCTCTCAAAACATCAAATAAGATGCATGCAAGCATCTGAAAAATTACATGACATCGCAGATCACATCGCAGGTCATTACATTTGATACCAAAAGGGGTTGAATCCTATGATCATCACCGTATGCTTCAATTATAATTTTCAGATCTGAAAACTAACTGATTATATCATGACATAGGTCGCTGATCATGCTAATCATGATTCTAAACTTTGTAATCCCATTAACAATGCAATTAGAATCATCTTTTTATCACATAAAAATCAGCATGCAAAAAATCAGCACCCCTGAAAAATCTGCATGCAGAATTTTTCAGCATGCATGATCATTCAATTTTCAGATCTAATAAGCCTTTAGATATTTAATTCCTACCTTAATCTACGAAGCCTAGGCTCTGATACCACTGTTGGGAACCCGCCCATGCCGCTGATATTTCAAAAATTTTTCAGATGGCAGCGGAATCGGCATGCACGGGTTCGACGTTCATCGCATGAACGTTGTTTCGAGACCTTTCGTAATTAGGCAAGAATTAAAAACTTTTAAAACTATTAGGAAGATCAAATCTTCACCTTGCGCGGGTAGATGATCACCGCAAATCTGAATTTGTGGTTTTTGGAAGAGGGTTCGCTTGAAGCCGTTCAAACGTCCGGCCTCTACGGGTATCCACACGAAGTAGAGGACCGATCAAATCTTTCTTGTCTTCCCGGGGTGCTAGCTTCCCTTGCAAAGACTTCTTTTGATGGCTGATCTCCTCTCTTTCAATCAACCCTTGATTGTGCTTGAGAGGAGGAAGAAGAAGGATGAAGATGAGGAAGAAGAAAGAACCCCACGCAGCCTTCTTTTGTTCCTTGCGTTGGATGAAGGAAGGGAAGGGGAGGAGGCCGCCAACACTTGGAGATCCTTTTCCCTTGCTTGCGGCTGAACTAAGAGAGGAGAGGGGCTGGTGGCGGCAGCAAGAGGGGGAAGAGAGCACACTCCTAGGGCGCCGGCCCTAGGTCCCTTTTTTATAAGCATCAAGGGCTCCTACAAGTTAGGAGCCCTTGACAACCTTCTTTCTTTGGAGCGCCGGCCCCTTCTCTCTTCTTGTCGCCCTAACCAATTGGAGAGGGGCTGATGCCCCTCTTACTTGGTTAGCCTAATCCTCTTCCAAAGAGGATTAGGTGCCTCTCTCATGGTTTAATCCTAATCTAATTAGGATTAGCCAATTTTGGGTTCAATCTATGCTAGTCCTAATTCAATTAGGACTTGAATGAACCATGACTCAATTGAACTCTTCAATCCTAATCCAATTAGGAGTCATGTTGATTCATTAGATTAATAATTAATTTAGACTTAAGGAATCCTAATCCAATTAGGATGTATTTAATTTTAGTCCTAATCCAATTAGGACTCTATTTGAATCCGAAGTCCTAATCCAATTAGGATTTCTAGGAATCCTACTCCAAGTAGGAATCCAATTTTAATTCAAAATTCCTAATCTCATTAGGATTGTAGGAATCCTATTTCAAGTAGGAATCCCAGTCCTACTCCAACTAGGATTCCCAGTCCTAATCCAATTAGGACTCTAGGAATCCTACCCGAAGTAGGACTCTTGTTTCAAGTCCAATTAATTAATTTCTTTTGTTCCTTTCTTCAACTTCTTATCAATCAAATTGATTACTTGTGATTCCTAATCACGATTTCAACCATCGGATCGGTCAATACTTCTAGTGTGTGTGACCCCATGGGTTCTATTCTGACTGGTAGTGAGATATATTGTGATCTCTATCTCAATATCATTGAAAACTCCTTTCAATGGGTTGGAACGATTCCAACTCAACTCATTAGGGTTTATCGATCATCAAGATAATCCCTATGAGTCCCACCATCCACCAGTGACACCTAGCAGCATGTAGTGGCTACCCAGCAGAATGGAATGATGAACCTCTAGGTACAGTTAACATGTGATACAGTCCTACTATCGTGGATCCCTACAGGACGGAGGTCATGGACAACTCGTCAAACCCCATCGTCTGTCATATGTCAAGATTTATTCGACTCGAGTTCGATAGTGGAAAACTCTTTCTCCACTTTATATTACTGCCCTGGCCAAGGTCTTAGAACTCAGTCTAACAAATCACATAGGATCACTCCTCTTCTATCAAGGTCGATAGATTCCTTATAGGTGCATACCCTACTCCTACAGTGAACTTACTGTAGCCAATCTACATTGCATGGACCCATATGGCTAGAGACCATGTATGTGTGCAGTCAAACTACAATAACCTCACTGTGAGTAGCCGAAGCACCGCAGGTCAAAGGACCAGTCACACTACTGCAACATCAAGCAAGTCACTGACGAGTGGATAGACATCCAAGTGACTTCTTGTCTTGGTCACGCTCAGTACCCTTGTTCTCTAACAAGCACCTACACTATCACTTCAGTGTCCCTACACTGTGGACTCAAGTCTCGTCCATCCAGAAGGAAAGTGATCTGTGCACTGATCGGATCGATCACCGTCCTCGTGATGATCCATTGATCAGGAGCATTTAGAAATTAATCACCAATGATACATGGCTCAAATTCTCAACTCTTGAGAATATGTATCATCATCTTATTAATTCCTTGGACGATTCATAGACACATAAATAATATGAATGAAAAGATGCCTTTTATTTATTCAATAATAAACAGTCAAGTACAAAATTATGTCCCTAGAATCAACAATGTGTCAGCCAAATTGGCTTCTAGGGCATACATCTAACACAAAGTTAGTCCACAAGAAAACTCTTATAGAAGATTGGCATGAAGAAGGTATGTCTATGACCCCATCTTGTGGAATTAAAAAAGGATGAGCCAAGTAGATCTATTGTTTTAAAGCTGTATTGAAGCATGATAGAATAACTATTTTATCGTACAGCTAGTAGACCAGATTGTATGCTCATTATGTGCCCTTGTACAAGACTTCAATCTAACTCTAATGAATCATAATCTGAATTTTGATAGAAACAACTGTTTAAGATAAATTGATTAAAACTTAGCTAACATGTCTTATTGATAATTATCTTAAGCAAATAGAATCTAAGCTAAATTGATTCTGAAAATAAAAAAAAATTGATTTGACCTTGATAAATCTTTCTATTGCTTCACATGCTTGTCCTTGAACCTTCTTGGTTAATGAAACTATCTCTTTAGTTCAAGTGATATGTGTTTGCTTATATTTAGGCAATCTCTTGAGTAAAGTGACTCAACATTCAATTGTTGTCATATCTTATGATTGAGTCACCTAGTTAAGAAATATGCTATATGAATGTTTTGTATCTTGAAGAAACTAATGACTTTCCTTCAAGAAAGAAAAGAATTTTGTTAATAATGCAGGATCCTTGAGCAAGAAAATGAGAGATTTCAACTTGAAGGATATCTCCATGTAAGATACAATAAACATTCACATGCAAACAAGAAAGAGGACCTTCTTCAGCCAAAAGTTCATACATAAGAAATCTAGTAGGTATTTGACTTGAAGAATGCAGAATGAATCGGTAATTTTAGATACCTCTCTCATAAATTAGCTAAGCAAAGTCAATAACTTAAATCTTATTGTGGCATGATTAAAATCTTTAAATATTAATTTCTAGATATCATGTCTATATATGCATTAATTGACTTATGCTTTTAGAAATTGTTTCATGGTTTGCTCAAACTAAAATATTTCTTTGCCTATATCATAACCATGAAATACACAAGTATATGCTTAAAATTTTGATTTAAAATAACTTGTGAGAAGTTATGAATCCTTGAGCACAATGAAAATGTTGTTTGCATGATATACATCTATATGATACATAAGATTATTTCTTTATTCTGCTCTTTCATGTAAATTACTTGAGAATAACAAAAAGAGAGAGATAAAGAAAAGAAAATGGATATTATTCAAAAGAAGTAAAATCTAAGTAAAGGCAAATACTCCAATCATAAGGAAAAGCAAAACAAGCATAATATATTCGGCACATTTGTGAGGCTTGTGTGAGCATTCTTTTGGAAGGGATAAAATCCGTAATTAATTACACTTAAACAGGGAGAGTTTGAAGTGAACATTTTAACATTTCTATATTGCTCATCATAGGGATGGTGCCAATGGGAAGGCTAGTGGTAGTACTCGGCACTATTTGACCCAACTATTCGGTGTAGGGTATATTAGGGACGGCACAAGAGGGAGGCTAGTGGTAGTACCTCGTGCCCCTTCCAACTCCACCGGATAGGGAGCATATAGAGCATAAGAAAGTAAAAATAAAAGACAAAGTAAATGAAAGTATATATGAAGAATCAAGTCAAATTTTTAATCACTTGAAAACATACTTTAAGGATGAAATCAGTGCAAGATTATATTTTAATAGGGGGAGTTTATTTAAAAAGAATTGATTTTGATCCTTGACATGCTTGTTCTTAATATTTTAATGCATGACTTAACACATAATATATTTTGCATGTGGCATGATGTTTTGAATTATGGGTTCTCAATATTTTGTAATGCTCCATGCTTGGATAAGTTGATTGAAATATGTCTTAACTTTGCTCACAAGTCTTTGCTTCACCCTTGCCTCAAACTAACTTGTGTTCCAATGCTTGAATGTTTGAAATACTACATAAAATTTTTTTTTATAAGTAATATTAAAAAGAAATTTCAGTTTTATCATTCACGATTATCTTTGAAAGTTAAATAGATTTACAAAAGGAAGAAGAGAAGGATATTTCTATTTAGGCAAAATGAATTGATCTTGATCTATCTTTCTACTTGCCTAACTTTGATACATAATGTCCTAATACTTGTTAAAATATCCTCCATTTTGTATCGAAACTCAATATTAAATACAAAGATTCTGAAAGTGCTCTAATGTTATTGAAATATGTGTTTTCAATCTTAGTGATTTAAGATGAGCTACAATGTAGAAGATACATATCTCAAATTATAATTTTGAAAGCCTTCTTGGAAATTCTTATGAAAATTCAGAATCTGATTTTGTATAAAAGCTTAAACTTAACTTAAAAATGCTTATATCGTTACATCTTTGTAACCTTAGTTATATGCTTCAATGATCGCGTCATTCAGGAGAATAACTCAATATGACTTCTAAATGAAAATTTTAACATAAGAAAAACAGAATTAATTTTGACGCCTTGGTTGATTGTCTCGATACGCATCCGAAACATATCTTTTCTTATCCTTAAAGTGTACTAATATTGGTCTAAATGATGTATCTTTCAATGATCTTGATTGCAAATAAATATTTTTAAATATATGATTTTATTTCGATATTAAAAAGATTTATTGTGCTTCATGTATACATTGCTGAAAAACTATGATTAAGAAATTGTGTTCTATAAATATATATACTTCAATGATCATCTATATGTTTTTCTCTCCTACATTATTAAAGACTTCCATCAAAATATATATATATATATTATTAAAAGAGTGAATGATCTTAAGTCTAGAAACATTTCAGCTCACTCAAATGATTCTTAAAAGAAAGAAAATGTAAATACTTTCGAAAGAATTTGAGCTTCAAATGAATCATTTTTTGATTAATATTTCTATACATTTTCTCAAAGATTTAGAGAAAGCATAACTTGTTCTTGAAGGATTAGAAAGAGTAATTGGTACAAATTTTGAATAATTCTAGATCACTCTACATTCTCGATATCATAGAATTTCAGTTCTATTCACGCTTATCATCAAAATCTGAAATTCAACAAAGAAAAGAATGATTAAAGAAGAATGCATCTTTTAAGGGGGAGCTTTGGATATTCAATCTAAATGCAAAATATCATGTCCATTTGATAAATATCTTCTATATGTTATGGATTGATTTTGATGAACCTCCTTATATTGCAAGACTTGCTTTAATTATATAATAACTTTATACCTTGAGATGAGTTCTATAAAGTGTTAGGGTTTCCCAGTGCCCTAGGGCGCAGCGGAAGATACGGGATTATAAAATTTTCTTATAAAACCCATTATATGAAACCCTAATAAGCCAAGATCGCCTTAATAGTATAACCAAATAATGTAGAAAATATAATCTTGGTATAGAAGAATACCTATCACGCTATATCCAATATATCTGAAGATGTCCTAAGGTGCCCAAATGTTCACCCTCCGATGTTGATCCACACAGGAATGGGTTCAAGACTCTAGCTCCACCAAAACTTGATTCTAATTGTTCAATCCTTCCAAAGAATTTAATTGGCTGATTTTCCTTCACTTCTTCCTTTCTACCTCTAAAACATTCACTAGCCTTTTTGTCCTAAAGAAGAGCCTCTTGTCTTGGGTTAGGACAAAAGAGAGAGACTTGTAAGAAAGAAGGGATAAGGGAGAGAGAAGGAAAGGCTTTTTCTTGGATGATCTTTAGAACCCCAAGGCACCTCCTTATTTATAAGAGATGGAGGGATGCATCATAAAGGGATGCATCCCATCCACACACCTCATCATGATGAGGCATGTGCCAAGAGATGCATCCCATCATGATGGGGTGCTAAGGAGAAGGGTGTATCAACTTCTTTCTCACATCTCCCTCTTAAATCCTGATGATCCAAGGGCCCAAATGCAGTGAACCAAAGCCAATGGTCCAGATCTAGGTGCCATCTAATGGTCCAGATCAAGACATCATCATCCAGGGTGCCATCCAATGGTCCAGAAGTAAGATGCCATCACCGATGGTCCAGATTCAGGCGCTGAGCAATGGTCCAGATCGTTCATCCAGAGAGCCATCCAGTGGTCCAGATGAAGGCGCCAACCAGTGGAGCAGATCCTTCATCCAGGAAGCGATCCAATGGTCCAGAAGTGAAGGCCCTATCAAACCCAATCCAATTGGGTTTAACCAACTTAAAGAAAACATTAAACCTAATCAAATCAGGTCTAATTAAAGCCAAATGGGTTTCAACTCTTGGCTAACCCATATTAGGTCATGATCTAATCATATTAGATCAACCAAATCTAAGAATCATATTCGAATTTAATTTGAATCAGGAGCTAGGGTTTGCAACACGTGCTAGCATGTTCATCTTGCAAACATGATCTAATCCAATTAGACCCTTGATCAATTCCCTTGCGTGTGACCCATTGGGTTCCTTATCTTAGCCAGCAGTAGGTGCAGGTGCAAGTTGACCTAACCTGATTAGAATACCTCTAATCCAATTTAGGTTCAATTTAGTGCTAAACCTGACTTAGCAATCAGAACCTTTCTGATGCTTTGATCTAATCAAACTCTTTGATCCGATCAACCCACAAGACATGAT
Source organism: Phoenix dactylifera (assembly GCF_009389715.1). Lineage (NCBI taxonomy): Eukaryota > Viridiplantae > Streptophyta > Magnoliopsida > Arecales > Arecaceae > Phoenix > Phoenix dactylifera. The sequence continues at coordinate 18,122 of NW_024067880.1, forward strand.
TGACGTCTAGCAACGTATCATGTCTACCCGGAAGATGAGGAATGTATTGGACAAATCCAAACATACCCTTCAGTGGCAAGTCACCGTGCAATTCAATCCCTCAGTCATACTACATCCTGAATAACTGCATGAGTATGGATCAATATCAAACTCAATCACTTATTCATGTCTCTCTCAATCTTTTATATGATAATTCAAACAATGAAACATTAGAAACTCTTTCTAATATTCATTTTGCTTTGATCAAAGGCTTCTTGAATCATCATAAGATTAGAGTAAGTAGGATGTTACCTTCTCTTACTAGAAGTGACTGATTCCTTGTTGACCTACTCACAACCTTCGTACAAAATCCACCATATCCAGAATACCCCGTACACAACGCAATGTCGTGAATGAGGGTAAACCAAAACATAGCTTCAAGTGCACAAGGTACCATGGTGATCTCAGGTCTAAGGATCACTTGCACAACTCCCACTATGAGAACCATCTTTTGATAATTAAGTAAGAATCCATAAGATGTTCTCATGGCTGGTCATTTCAGTGAACTCATTCCTCTAATGAGTACCCACATCTTTGTATTAGTGTCTCACACAAGTGATTGTGAGATCAATCACCCTCTACATTGAGCATACATAAGATGTGCCAGTCTTTCCGGTAATATTAATCCCCGACTCAATATACCAATTTGACTGGGAATATTCTAAATTAGGATTTTAGGATTTTAGGTCTCACTGGTATGATCTCATCATAACCCTAAAACCAATGTCCTAATTTATGGGATTCATCATCCAATAATAAAATAGATAAGCAGCAAATGATGAAACACAATGCCTTTATTGATATATATCGAGTGTCAAAGTACATGATTTGGAGGATTACAAAGAGAAACCCATCAAATGATAGGCTTATAGGGCATCTACTCTTTCAATCTCCCACTTGCACTAAAGCCAATCGCCCTTATATTTTAACCCCATACAATCGAGGTGACGATTGAATTGCTGCTGTGGTAGAGCTTTAGTAAATGGATCTGCTATATTGTTCTTTGTGTCTACTCGTTCAATCTTGACGTCTTGTCTTTCGATTATCTCTCGAACAAGGTGGAAGCGTCTCAAAATGTGCTTGGATCTATGATGAGACCTTGGTTCCTTAGCCTGTACAACAGCTCCAGTGTTATCGCAATAAACTGAAAATGGTCCGGCAATCTCAGGAACTACACCCAGCTCTGTGATGAACTTCTTCATCCAGACTGCTTCCTTAGCAGCTTCACTAACAGCTATGTATTCTGCCTCAGTAGTTGAGTCAGCTACAGTTTGCTGCTTGGAACTTTTCCAACTCACAGCCCCACCATTCAAAGTAAAGATATATCCAGAGATTGACTTGCTATCATCTGGATCAGATTGAAAGCTAGAATCTGAATAGCCTTCTAGTTTTAATTCTGATCCTCCATAAATCAGAAAAACATCTCTAGTCCTTCTCAAGTATTTGAGAATGTTTTTCACAATTTTCCAATGATCCTTCCTGGGATCTGCCTGAAATCTACTTACCATACCCAAGGCATAAGCTACATCAGGCCTGGTACATAACATAGCATACATGATCGACCCTACTGCCGAAGCATAGGGAATAGAACTCATTCTATTCCTCTCTTCAGATGTCTTAGGAGACATCTTCCTAGAGAGTTGTATGCCATGTCCTATGGGTAAGAAACCTTTCTTACTTCCATCCATGCTGAACCTCTTCAGCACATTATCTATTTACCTAGACTGGGACAAACGTAGCATCCTTTTAGATCTATCTCTATAGATCCTTATACCAAGTATATATGATGCTTCACCCAAGTCTTTCATGGAAAATTTCTTTGATAGCCAAGTCTTGACCGATTGCATCATTGGAACATCATTTCCAATGACCAATATATCGTCCACATATAATATCAAGAAGACAATAGCACTCCCACTAGTCTTCTTGTACACACAAGGTTCATCTATATTTTTAATGAAGCCAAACTCTTTGACTATCATGTCAAAATGGATGTTCCAACTTCTAGATGCCTGCTTTAATCCATAAATGGATTTCTTAAGCCTACATACTTGATTTGCTCTCCCTCTTGAGACAAATCCCTCTGGCTGTGTCATATAGACCTCTTCCTCAAGGTGACCATTAAGGAAGGCGGTTTTGACATCCATCTGCCAGATCTCATATTCATAGTATGCAGCTATAGCAAGCATAATCCGAATAGATTTGAGCATAGCTACTGGCGAAAAAGTTTCATCATAATCAATGCCTTGTTTTTGTCTGAAACCTTTTGCCACTAGCCTGGCCTTGTAGGTTTCTACTTGGCCATCAGCTCCTATCTTCTTCTTGTATACCCATTTGCACCCTATTGGAATCACTCCCTCAGGTGCATCAACCAAAGTCCACACTTGGTTTGTATACATAGAATCTATCTCGGATTTCATGGCGTCCAACCATTTGTCAGAGTCCCTACTCTTGACAGCTTCCGAATAGGTCAGAGGGTCATCGTTATCAACGATGTGGGCTTCATCATTCTCAATAATAAATCCATACCTCTCAGGTGCATTTCGCACTCTTTCTGACCTTCGAAAAGGAGTAGTGTGTAGTGGCTATACCTCTTCTATGGGTACATCTGGTTGAGGATTATTATGTGTCTCACCTTGTAGGTCTTGAACTTCATCAAGTTCAATTCTTCTATCCTTGCCCTTTTCTAAAAAAAACTCTTTTTCCAAAGAAAGTGGCATGCCTAGCAACAAATACCTTTTGTTCGGTAGGATTATAGAAGATATATCCTAAACTATCTTTAGGATAACCTACAAATATACATTTGTCCGATCTAGCACTTAGCTTATGTCCAAAATTTCTTTTGACGTAAGCATGACAACCCCATATCTTAAGATACTTAAGATTAGGTTTCTTTTCTTTCCATATCTCATATGGAGTGCTAGATACAGACTTAGATGGTACTCTATTTAATACTAATGCAGCAGTTTCTAGGGCATGTCCCCAGAAGGAAATTGGAAGATTTGTGAAGCACATCATGGACCGTACCATATCTAATAAGGTACGATTCCTTCTTTCAGCTACACCATTTAATTGTGGCGTATATGGAGGTGTCCATTCAGAGAGTATACCCTTTAATTTAAGATAGTCTAAAAATTCACTAGAAAGGTATTCTCCTCCTCGATCAGATCGAAGGATTTTAATACACTTTCCAGTTTGTTTTTCGACCATACTTTGATACTCTTTAAATTTATCAAAGGCTTCGGATTTATGTTTCATTAGATACACAAAACCGAACCTTGATAAGTCATCAGTAAATGTGATGAAGTAAGAGTATCCATCTCTAGCTTGAGTTGACATAGGACCGCACACATCAGTGTGTACGAGTTCTAACAACTCACTTGCCCTTTCTCCATGTCCCGAGAATGGAGACTTGGTCATTTTACCCATAAGACAAGATTCACAAGTTCCTAATGATTCAAAATCATAAGGCTCAAAGAATTTATCTTTATACAACTTATGTAATCTTGTCTCACTAATATGACCTAATCGGTAATGCCAGAGGAGGGTATTATTAATATTTTCTCTTTTTCTTTTATTATCTTTGCCAATATGAAACATAACATTATTAAGACATAATACTAAAAGACCATTTTCCATAGTGCCATGACAATAATACTCATTAGATAAAGAAATAGAGCAACCATTGCTCTTTCCATTTATTTCGAATCCTTTCTTAAGCAACAAAGGAATTGAAATTACATTTCTAATGATTTTTGGCATAAAATAACAGTCTTCTAGCTTCAAGAACTTTCCGGAGGGTAGCTCCAGTATGTAGGTGCCAACAGCTTCAGCCTGGATGGATTCTCCTCCAGCGCCATATAGCTCGAAGTCACCTTTCTTCAGTCTTCTAATTTTCTGCAGTCCATGCAAAGATTTGCATATGTGAGAACCACAACCGGTATCCAATACCCATGCATTAGAATCAGAAGAACTTAATGTCATATTGGCATGTAATAAAAACATACCTTTTGATGCAACACTTGCATCAGGCTTCACACTTGCAAGAAAGCTCTTGCAGTTCCTTTTCCAATGCCCCGTCTTGCCACAGTGGAAACAGGTACCGGGTCCAGAGATTTTCTTTCCCTTCTTCTTTTTGATGCGACTCTTAGGGTTTAGTTTTTTCTTTGAACCCTTGTTGTCCGACTTCTTCTTTGAGCTCTCACCAACAAGAAGGATCGGACCCTTGTCCTTCTTGATGTGAGACTTTGCTGTTTTCAGCATATTTAGAAGCTCAGGCAGGGAGGAATTCAGTTTGTTCATGTGATAATTCACGACAAACTGCGAGAATGAGTCGGGTAGTGATTGCAGGATCAAATCCTGACTGAGCTCACTGTCCATAGCAAAACCAAGTTGACTTAATCGAGTGATTAAGTCTATAACCTTTAAACAGTGGTCTTGCACAGATGATCCCTCGATCATTCTAGCACGGAACAACTGTTTAGATATCTCATATCTAGCAGTTCTGCTCTGCTCACCATATAACTCCTTTAAGTTAAGGAGTATGGAGTGAGTATCCATGCTATCATGCTGCCTCTGCAATTCATTATTCATAGAAGCAAGCATGATACATTTGACAGTCAAACTATCATTTTTCCACATACGATATGTGGCCAATTCCTCCTCAGTTGCATCTTCCCCTGCTGACCCTAGGTCAGGGGTTTCAAGAATGTAGGAAAGTTTTTCTTGTGTGAGAACAATCTTTAAATTTCTCAACCAATCCACATAGTTGGGACCAGTCAATTTGTTTGTATCTAAGATACCTCTAAGTGAGAGTGAAGATGCCATTTTTGCAGAATTAATCTATAATTACAAAGAACACTAATATAAGCAGACCAATCATGATGACATGTATTCAATCAGACAAGGACTTTTATCTAATTGTTACTCCCACTATTTTGTCGAATATCATAACCCTCAAGTATGATGAACGAGAAAATACTAATTTTCTTAGTGGGGTTGAGATCCAAATTCCTTATAAAAGACCTTGTGGGAATCATAACAAGCCCTTATAAGTTCAAAGGTAGGAAACTCTTTCCAATTGCATCCCATGCAATTCCCAACTTTATTCTGTCCTCTAGCACACATATAGTATTGTGGGAATCACAACAAACTATTGTGTCTAGTTAAGTCAAACCCTTCATTTTTATACAGTCATATTTGAATAATGCTGCCCTTGTGGGAATCACAACAAGGCAACATATTAAAATATGCCATATGCATCATATGCACCAAGATATTACAATATCAATCCCTAATACTAGCCTTGTGGGAATCACAACAAGCTAGCGTAGATATTGACATAATAATATCTAAGCATGAAGGAAGGACCTTTATAGTGTTATATCAGCAATTAGCTTTTCCATGGAGGTCAATCAAATAGTTGGCCAGGTAAGCAGATGGGAGGCTCTCCTTACTTAGTAAGGTCCTAATTAAATAACCACCTGTAGCCTCTTTCCTAGACACCAACTTAGTCAATTGATTCAGAATGGCTCAGCTTAAAGCAATTAACACTACGACTTAATTATGAATTTAGTGAGGGCTTTCAAATAGTAGTATTTTACTAACATTAAGCTCAACCATAAAGGACAATCAAATAATTGGCCAGGAAAGCAGGTGGGAGGCACCCCTCTCTCAGAGAGTGAGGTCCTAATTAAGTAACCACCTGTGGCTTCCTTCCTAGACACCAACTGAGTCGATTGTTCCAGAATGGGTCAGCCCAAAGTTTTCATACTACTATATTGGTCTCATTGCACATTCTATAATTTAGCACTAGCAATTATACTGTGCTACAACATGAATATAACACTATCTCATAGCACAAACTAATCATGCATACAAACAACCTAGCTATCTCATAGCATCAAGATAATAGCATGTATTATCCTTTGGTTAAACTGATTAAGGGTGGCTCTGATACCACTGTTAGGGTTTTCCAGTGCCCTAGGAAGCAGCGGTAGATACGGGATTATAAAATTTTCTTATAAAACCCATTATATGAAACCCTAATAAGCCAAGATCGCCTTAATAGTATAACCAAATAATGTAGAAAATATAATCTTGGTATAGAAGAATACCTATCACGCTATATCCAATATATCTGAAGATGTCCTAAGGTGCCCAAATGTTCACCCTCCGATGTTGATCCACACAGGAATGGGTTCAAGACTCTAGCTCCACCAAAACTTGATTCTAATTGTTCAATCCTTCCAAAGAATTTAATTGGCTGATCTTCCTTCACTTCTTCCTTTCTACCTCTAAAACATTCACTAGCCTTTTTGTCCTAAAGAAGAGCCTCTTGTCTTGGGTTAGGACAAAAGAGAGAGACTTGTAAGAAAGAAGGGATAAGGGAGAGAGAAGGAAAGGCTTTTTCTTGGATGATCTTTAGAACCCCAAGGCACCTCCTATTTATAAGAGATGGAGGGATGCATCATAAAGGGATGCATCCCATCCACACACCTCATCATGATGAGGCATGTGCCAAGAGATGCATCCCATCATGATGGGGTGCTAAGGAGAAGGGTGTATCAACTTCTTTCTCACATCTCCCTCTTAAATCCTAATGATCCAAGGGCCCAAATGCAGTGAACCAAAGCCAATGGTCCAGATCTAGGTGCCATCTAATGGTCCAGATCAAGACATCATCATCCAGGGTGCCATCCAATGGTCCAGAAGTAAGATGCCATCACCGATGGTCCAGATTCAGGCGCTGAGCAACGGTCCAGATCGTTCATCCAGAGAGCCATCCAGTGGTCCAGATGAAGGCGCCAACCAGTGGACCAGATCCTTCATCCAGGAAGCGATCCAATGGTCCAGAAGTGAAGGCCCTATCAAACCCAATCCAATTGGGTTTAACCAACTTAAAGAAAACATTAAACCTAATCAAATCAGGTCTAATTAAAGCCAAATGGGTTTCAACTCTTGGCTAACCCATATTAGGTCATGATCTAATCATATTAGATCAACCAAATCTAAGAATCATATTCGAATTTAATTTGAATCAGGAGCTAGGGTTTGCAACACGTGCTAGCATGTTCATCTTGCAAACATGATCTAATCCAATTAGACCCTTGATCAATTCCCTTGCGTGTGACCCATTGGGTTCCTTATCTTAGCCAGCAGTAGGTGCAGGTGCAAGTTGACCTAACCTGATTAGAATACCTCTAATCCAATTTAGGTTCAATTTAGTGCTAAACCTGACTTAGCAATCAGAACCTTTCTGATGCTTTGATCTAATCAAACTCTTTGATCCGATCAACCCACAAGACATGATTGACGTCTAGCAACGTATCATGTCTACCCGGAAGATGAGAAATGTATTGGACAAATCCAAACATACCCTTCAGTGGCAAGTCACCGTGCAATTCAATCCCTCAGTCATACTACATCCTGAATAAGTGCATGAGTATGGATCAATATCAAACTCAATCACTTATTCATGTCTCTCTCAATCTTTTATATGATAATTCAAACAATGAAACATTAGAAACTCTTTCTAATATTCATTTTGCTTTGATCAAAGGCTTCTTGAATCATCATAAGATTAGAGTAAGTAGGATGTTACCTTCTCTTACTAGAAGTGACTGATTCCTTGTTGACCTACTCACAACCTTCGTACAAAATCCACCATATCCAGAATACCCCGTACACAACGCAATGTCGTGAATGAGGGTAAACCAAAACATAGCTTCAAGTGCACAAGGTACCATGGTGATCTCAGGTCTAAGGATCACTTGCACAACTCCCACTATGAGAACCATCTTTTGATAATTAAGTAAGAATCCATAAGATGTTCTCATGGCTGGTCATTTCAGTGAACTCATTCCTCTAATGAGCACCCACATCTTTGTATTAGTGTCTCACACAAGTGATTGTGAGATCAATCACCCTCTACATTGAGCATACATAAGATGTGCCAGTCTTTCCGGTAATATTAATCCCCGACTCAATATACCAATTTGATTGAAAATATTCTAAATTAGGATTTTAGGATTTTAGGTCTCACTGGTATGATCTCATCATAACCCTAAAACCAATGTCCTAATTTATGGGGTTCATCATCCAATAATAAAATAGATAAGCAGCAAATGATGAAACACAATGCCTTTATTGATATATATCGAGTGTCAAAGTATATGATTTGGAGGATTACAAAGAGAAACCCATCAAAAGATAGGCTTATAGGGCATCTACTCTTTCATAAAGGTTGTCTTATCTCAAACCTTGAGTCTTATGAAAATAAGCTGAAACTTATAGAAAATATATTTTCGAGATTGACAATTTTATTGAACATTATCTTCAAATTCTAAACTCTTAAATGGAATGATCAATTGAGGGGGAGAAAGAAAATTTCAGAAGGAGAGATCTTATGGAACTTAATCGCATAAATCTATAACTAAAGGAGAGAGAAAGAATACTAAATGAAAAGTGATCCTAATACTCTCCAATATGTATCATCTGAAATTTTAATCTGAAAATATTTACGATACACCTTAAGGCTTGTTATTTGGTTAGTATATCTTATGCATCAATCATGAACCAGATTGCAATTCAAATAGTTGATCTTAAGAGCCTCTAATTTAATGAAAAAGGGGGAGAATAATATGTTGAATTTTCTTGAGTATCTCTTAGAAAACCTATTTTTGGAATTCACTAATGAGTTCTTATTGGCTTGTTCTTTAGAACTTCAAATTTGTGCCAATTCATTATTATATATACCAAAATGTGCTTCTTTTTAAAGGAATAAAATCTTTAAAAGAGCTTTAAAAGAACCTTCAAAGCTTTGAATTTTATGTATGCTCTAAGATATATCATAAATTGCATGAATTCATGTTTTAGTATTTATGCCACAATATTTTTACATCATAAAAGAACTTTGCAATCATACTTAATATATTGCTCTTATACTCTGAAAATTAGTTAAATTGCTCTCATGTTGCTAAAATACTTAATATATTGGGCAAAAGATCTTAAATGAACAAGTTTTCATACTTATTATTGAAGAGAGGTTAGATTTCCATTCGTGCTTTCCTTAAATATCATTTGTGGCACTTCTTGAATTAACTTAAGAAAGATTCCACCTACACTTGATTTGAAAACTATCCTTGGAATCACATTCGTGTGTTCTCCTCTGAAATTATCTTAATTGGCTCTGGTCTATGCTCATTAATCTTTTTCTAATATTATTGCCTTGAGTTATATGATTCATATTCTTGCAATAATTTGACATGCAAATCAGAGTACAATAAGAAAAAGAAATATTTGAGTATTCTTATCTTTGTGCTTAATATTTCACTATCTTTTTGATGTTGTCAAAAAGGGAGAGAAATATCTAAGTATATGCTCATAATGCTTTATGTGTTGATTATGTTAAGTTGATTAAATCTAAAGCATTATCATGAAGTATATTTTAAAGATATATATTTTCTACTTCAAACAACTTAGCTATGCATTACTTCTAGAACACAATATATTTTATATTGCATATACTCCAAGTTTTGTCATCATCAAAAAGGGGGAGACTGATGACCCAAAGATTGATTTAAAGATTGATTTTGATGATCACAAAACCTTGAAGTATAAATACTAATGTTTGTGTTGCAAGAAGAAAGATAATTTGTTTTGCAAGAAACATAGCAAGTTGGAAAAATACAAGAAGGCCTCAAAAGCTCTCAAGAAAAGTTGGAAGAAACCTACACTTCATTGGCCCAAGTTTCAAGTTCAAAGAATTCAAGTTGGAGGAGCAAATTTAAAGAAAGATTCAAAAGAATAGTCCTCGAGTCGACTCCTGGAAGTTTAGAGTCGACTCTGGCACTCTAGAGTTTCAAGGAACAGTGCTCGAGTCGACTCCGGGACTCTACGAGTCGACTCCGACTGAGAATAGGCAAAAAGATAGAGAGTTGTTTTTCAGCACTACAGTGCTCGAGTCGACTCCAACTTCAGCGCTACAGTGCGGAGTCGACTCCCAGCTACAGTGCCGGCAGACTACTATTCACGAGTCGACTCCTATTTTAGCCGAGTCGACTCCTGCTTCAGCCGAGTCGACTCCTGCTTCAGCCGAGTCGACTCTAGCACGCTGGAAGGCATAACGGCTAGTTTTTTCTTGACTCCAATGACTCTATTTTTGTCTCTAACGGCTAGATTTTTGTTTCCACGCCATCTAAAGCTATAAAATCAAGAGGAGAGCTAGGGGAGAAGGTATGGAAGTGGGAGAGAACATTTAGGGAAGAGATTTCAAAGAGATTACAAGAGAAATCTTCCAAAAGCACAAAAGGGCCATTCAAAGTAAAAGAGAGAGAAGAAGAGCATCCAAGTGAATTCCAAAGCTTCCTCACCAACTGTGTGCTGTCTCGGTGATCCTCTACTTTATGCAAAATCAGAAGAGGGTCAAGTAAAGAAGAAGCCGAGTTCCTTCATCTACAAATTTGTTTGAGGGCTTCTTCTCTTTACTTTACTTGGTTATATTTGCTATATTTGCTTATTTGAGAAGCTTGTATTTGATTTAAACTCTTGCTCTATTATCTTGTAACTTGATTCAATCAAGGGATTGAATCAAGGGGTTAAGGTTTGTTGGTGAGCCAAAGGGAAAACCAACTTTGTAAGGTTGTGGTTGGTGAGCCTTTGGAAAAACCAACTGGGTTGATTGTGAACCCGGAAAACAATCGTTGTAAGGTTGTGGTTGGTGAGCCTTTGGAAAAACCAACTGGGTTGGATTGTGAGCCCGTGAAAACAATCGGTTGGTTCTAGTCGGTGAGCCTGTGAAAACCGACCGAGTTCGTTGTGATCTCGCAAAACAACAAGTTGGGTTGTGAGCTTGCAAAACAACCGACTGTAATCTGAGGGATTATAGTGAAATTCCCAAAAGGTCTTGGGGAGTGGATGTAGGTGCTGGGGTGCACCGAACCACTATACATCTTTGTATTTGTGATGCCTTATCTCTTGTATTTCATGCCTTACATTCATGCTTGATTGTGTAATATCTCTAGCTTTGTTTTCTATAGAGTTATAAGTGATTGTTTAGAATTTGCTTAGCTTCCACTCCATTCTTACCATACACATAGATTAAAATTGATCATACAACTATAAGTTAATTTTAGATCAATTGCACCCTAAAGCCATAGTATAATTGCTCTAGCTTAATTTTTCCCTGCTTTACTTGTAATTGCCTAGAGCTTAAGTAAATAACATCTTATTATTCCGCTGCATTCTATTCAAAGTAAAAATTATGGAACATAATTTTTAGAAAACCCAATTCACCCCCCCTCTTGGGTTGTCACCTTGGGCAACATTCACTAATGAGTTCTTATTGGCTTGTTCTTTAGAACTTCAATTTTGTGCCAATTCATTATTATATGTACCAAAATGTGCTTCTTTTTAAAGGAATAAAGTCTTTAGAACTTCAATTTAGTGCCAATTCATATTTTTATGTATCAAATTGTGCTTATTTTTTAAGGAATAAAAGAAAGTCTTTAAAAGAACTCTAAAAGAACTTTCAAAGCTTTGCATTTTATGTATGCTCTAAGATATATCATAAATTTTATGAATTCATATTTTGATATGTATGCCACAATATTTTTTTTATCATGAAAAAGAAAACTTTGAAGCCATTAAAAATTAATGATCCAACATGATGTTATATATATATTTTTTTTAAAAAAAAAGTTTTGTTCTTATACTCTGAAAATTAGTTCAATTGCTCTCATGTTGCTAAAATACTTAATATATTGGGCAAAAGATCTTAAATGAATAAGCTTTCATACTTATTATTGAAGAGAGGTTAGATTTCCATTCGTGCTTTCCTTGAATATCATTTGTGGTACTTCTTGAATTAACTTAAGAAAGATTCCACCTACACTTGATTTGAAAACTATCTTTGGAATAACATTCGATGTGTTCTCCTCTGAAATTATCTTAATTGGCTCTGGTCTATGCTCATTAATCTTTTTCTAACATTATTGCCTTGAGTTATATGATTCATATTCTTGCAATAATTTGACATGCAAATTAGAGTATAATAAGAAAAAGAAATATTTGAGTATTCTTATCTTTGTGCTTAATGTTTCACTATCTTTTTGATATTGTCAAAAAGAGGGAGAAATATCTAAGTATATGCTCATAATGCTTTATGTGTTGATTATGTTAAGTTGATTAAATCTAAAGCATTATCATGAAGTATATTTTAAAGATATATACTTTCTACTTCAAACAACTTAGCTATGCATTACTTCTAGAACACAATATATTTTATATTGCATATACTCCAAGTTTTGTCATCATCAAAAAGGGGGAGACTGATGACCCAAAGATTGATTTAAAGATTGATTTTGATGATCACAAAACCTTGAAGTATAAATACTAATGTTTGTGTTGCAAGAAGAAAGATAATTTGTTTTGTAAGGAACAAAGCAAGTTGGAAAAATATAAGAAGACCTCAAAAGCTCTCAAGAAAAGTTGGAAGAAAGCTACACTTTATTGGCCCAAGTTTCAAGTTCAAAGGATTCAAGTTGGAGGAGCAAATTCAAAGAAAGATTCAAAAGAATAGTCCTCGAGTCGACTTTTGGAAGTTTAGAGTCGACTCTGGCACTCTGGAGTTTCAAGGAACAGTGCTGGAGTCGACTCCGAGACTCTGCGAGTCGACTCCGAGACTCTGCGAGTCGACTCCGACTGAGAACATACAAAAAGACAGAGAGTTGATTTTCAGCACTATAGTGCTCGAGTCGACTCCAACTTCAGCGCTACAGTGCTCGAGTCGACTCCCAGCTACAGTGCCGGCAGACTACTATTCACGAATCGACTCCTATTTCAGCCGAGTCGACTCCTGCTTCAGCCGAGTCGACTCCTACTTCAGCCGAGTCGACTCTAGCACGCTGGGAGGCATAACGGTTAGTTTTTTCTTGATTCCAACGGCTCTATTTTTGTCTCTAACGGCTAGATTTTTGTTTCCACGCCATCTAAAGCTATAAAATCAAGAGGAGAGTTAGGGGAGAAGGTATGGAAGTGGGAGAGAACATTTAGGGAAGAGATTTCAAAGAGATTACAAGAGAAATCTCCCAAAAACACAAAAGAGCCATTCAAAGTAAAAGAGAGAGAAGAAGAGCATCCAAGTGAATCCCAAAGCTTCCTCACCAACTGTGTGTTGCCTCGGTGATCCTCTACTTCATGCAAAATCAGAAGAGGGGCAAGTAAAGAAGAAGTTGAGTTCCTTCATCTACAAATTTGTTTGAGGGCTTCTTCTCTTTACTTTACTTGGTTATATTTGCTATATTTGCTTATTTGAGAAGCTTGTATTTGATTTAAACTCTTGCTCTAATATCTTGTAACTTGATTCAATCAAGGGATTGAATCAAGGGGTTAAGGTTTGTTGGTGAGCCAAAGGGAAAACCAACTTTGCAAGGTTGTGGTTGGTGAGCCTTTGGGAAAACCAACTGGGTTGATTGTGAACCCAGAAAACAATCGTTGTAAGGTTGTGGTTGGTGAGCCTTTGGAAAAACCAACTGGGTTTGATTGTGAACCCGGAAAAACAATCGGTTGGTTCTAGTCGGTGAGCCTGTGAAAACCGACCGAGTTCGTTGTGATCTCGCAAAACAACAAGTTGGGTTGTGAGCTTGTAAAACAACCGGCTGTAATCTGAGGGATTATAGTGAAATTCCCAAGAAGTCTTGGGGAGTGGATGAAGGTGCTGGGGTGCACCGAACCACTATACATCTTTGTGTTTGTGACGCCTTATCTCTTGTATTTCATGTCTTACATTCATACTTGATTATGTAATATCTCTAGCTTTGTTTTCTATAGAGTTATAAGTGATTGTTTAGAATTTGCTTAGCTTCCTCTTCATTCTTATTATACACATAGATTAAAATTGATCATACAACTATAAGTTAATTTTAGATCAATTGCACCCTAAAGCCATAGTATAATTGCTCTAGCTTAATTTTTCACTACTTTACTTATAATTGCCTAGAGCTTAAGTAAATAACATCTTATCATTCCGCTGCATTTAATTCAAAGTAAAAATTAGGAAACATAATTTTTAGAAAACCCAATTCACCCCCCCTCTTGGGTTGTCCCCTTAGGCAACACAAAGAGAATGGCATAGTCTCACAATGGACTCCTCCGGGTACACCTCAACTCAAGAAGGTGTCAGAGAAGAGAAATCAGACTCTATTAGATATGGTCTGATCCATGATGAGCTTCACTGATTTACCTATGTTTCTTTGGGGAGATGCCTTACTTACCGCAATTTATCTACTGAATAGAGTTCCCTCTAAATCCGTTCCTACCACACCGTATGAGATATGGCATGGTAAGAAACCAAGTCTTGGTCATCTCAAGATTTGGGGATGTCCAGCCCACGTCAAGCGACTATAGGCGGACAAGCTAGAGGCTAGGATAATAAGTGCTCGTTTCATAGGATATTCTAAAGAGTCATTAGGATATAACTTTTACGTCTCAGAGGATCACAATGTGTTTGTGAGCCGACATCCCATCTTCTTGGAAAAACAGTTTATCCTTGATAGAAGCAGTGGGAGGAAAATTGAACTTGAAGAGCAAGTCTCTAAAAGGCAACGAGTCATGGATCCTATAGAACCCATTCATATAGAGCCAGTATACGTTGTTCCTCCACCTCACAGATCTAATAGGATCTCCCATCCTCCTGATAGATACTTAGGTATGCTTGAAGAGGATACTAAGAAAATGTTCCTCATGGAAGATAGGGAACACATAGAGGATCCCAAAACCTACAACGAGGTGATATCAGATATCGATTCCGAGAAATGGCTAGAAAGCTATGAAGTCAGAATTAGACTCCATGTATTCCAACCAAGTCTGGACTTTAGTGGATCCACCAGAAGGTATTGTACCTATTGGATGCAAATGGATCTACAAAAGAAATATAGGTTCGGATGGAAAGGTAGAGACCTATAAGGCAAGGCTAGTGGCAAAAGGGTATAGTCAACGCGAAGGCATTGACTATCAGGAGACGTTTTCACGTGTAGCCATGCTAAAATCCATCCGAACATTGCTTGCCATTGCAGCATTTCATTATTATAAATTTGGCAGATGGATGTGAAAACTGCTTTCCTAAATGGATATCTTGATGAAGATATCTATATGGAGCAGCCTTTGGGTTTCACTTCCAGTGATGGAGATCACAAAGTCTGCAAGCTGCAAAGGTCCATTTATGGACTAAAACAAGCATCTCGGAGTTGGAATACTCGTTTCAATGATGCAATCAAAACGTTTGATTTCATCAAGAACGAAGAGGAACCGTGTGTTTACAAAAAGGTTAGTGGGAGTGCTGTCGTGTTTCTCATATTGTACGTGGACAACATTCTCTGGATAGGAAATTATATTTCCATGCTAACCTCGGTCAAGGTCTGGTTATCAAAAGAGTTCTCCATGAAAGACCTTGGGGAAACATCCTATATTTTGGGGATAAAGGTCTATAGAGACAGATCTAAAAGGATGCTTGGCCTATCACATAAGATGTACATAGAAGAAGTGTTGAAAAGATTCAGCATGGAAAACTCCAAAAGGGGTCTCTTACCCCTTAGGCATGGAATTCATCTCTCCAAGAAGATGTGCCCCAACACATTTGAAGAGATTCAATGCATGAGCAAGATTCCTAATGCATCGGCAATAGGGAGCCTCATGTATGTCATGCTGTGTACACGACCTGATATAGCCCTTGTTGTGAGTGTCACTAGCAAATATCAGTCGAATCTAGGTAAAGAGCACTGGATAGTTGTGATGAATATTCTTAAGTACCTAAGAAGAACTAAAGATTTATTCTTGGTCTTTGGAGAAGCATCAGAGTTAAAGGTAGAAGGGTACACGATTCAGACTTCATGACTGATATTGATGATAGAAAGTCTACATCTAGATATGTGTTCTTGTGCAATGGTGGTACGGTGAATTGGAAAAGTTCTAAACAACCGATCATTGCTGATTCTACTATAGAAGTTGAATATATCGCCACCTCTGAAGCTGCTAAGGAAGGCTTCTGGTTCAAGAAATTCATTGCGGAATTGGATGTAATGTCATCAGATGCCATAACACTCCACTGCGATAATAATGGCGCCATAGCTCTTGCTAAGGAGCCAAGGTCTCATCAGAAGTCCAAGCATATAGAGCGGCGCTTCCACCTCATACGCGACTATATTGAGAAGAAATATGTCGAGGTGCAAAGAGTAGACTCTGCGGACAATGTGGCGGACCCGTTCACTAAGCAGCTGAGTCAGCAAAAGACTGAAGCCCATCTTGAGAAGATGGAACTTAGATATACGACTGATTGGCTTTAGTGCAAGTGGGAGATTGTTAGATGTATGCCCTAGAAGCCAATCTGGCTGACACATTGTTAATTCTAGAATATAATTTTATACTTGACTGTTTATTATTGAATAAATAAAAGGCATCTTTTTCATTCATATTGTTTATGTGTCTATAAATCGTCCAAGGAATTAATAAGATGATGATGCATATTCTCAAGAGTTGAGAATTTGAGCCATGTATCATTGGTGATTAATTTCTAAATGCTCTTGATCGATGGATCATCACGAGGACAGAGATCGATCCGATGAGATCAGTGCACACATTGCTTTCCTTGTAGATGGACGAGACTCGAGTCCACGGTGTGATGACACTGAAGTAATAGTGCAGGTGCTTGTTAAAGAACAAGGGTACTGAGCGTGACCAAGACAAGAAGTCACTTGAATGTCTATCCACTCGTCAGTGACTTGCTTGATGTTGCAGTAGTGTGACTGGTCCTTTGACCTGCGGTGCTTCGGCTACTCATAGTGAGGTTATTGTAGTTTGACTGCACATATACATGGACTTTAGACATATGGATCCATGCAGTATAGATTGGCTACAGTAGGTTCACTGTAGGAGTAGGGTATGCAAGACCTTGGTAGATAAGGAGAGATCCTATGTGATTTATAAGACTGAGTTCGTAAGACCTCGGCCGGGGCAGTAAAAATAGTGGAGAAAGAGTTTTCCACTCTCGAGCTTAAGTCGAATAAATTTTGACATAAGACAGATGATGGGGTTTGACGAGTTGTCCATGACCTCCATCCTGTAGGGATACACGATAGAAGGATTGTATCATATGACAACTGCACCTAGAGGTTCATCATTTCATTATGCTGGGTAGCCACTACATATTGCTAGATGTCACTGGTGGATGGTGAGACTCACAGGGACTGTCTCGATGGTCGATAATCCCTAATGAGTTGAATTGGAACCGTTTTAACCCATTGAAAGGAGTTTTCAATGATATTGTGATAGAGATCGCAGTTTATCTCACTACCAGATAGAATAGAACCTATGGGGTCACACACATTAGAAGTATTGACTGAACCGATGGTTGAATTGTGATTAAGAATCACAAATAATTTATAATTATCAATTTGATTGCTAATTGGTGTAACCCACTAAGAGTTAGTGAGTTGAAGAAGAAATAATTGCAATTGGATTGCAATTTAATTTAATTGGATTTAATTAATTGAACTTGATCATATTAAATGCGAGTCCTACTTGAAGTAGGAATCCTAGAGTTCTAATTGGATTAGAACTAAAAATCAAACAAGTCCTAATTAGATTAGGATATTTTTAAGTCCTAATTGATTTTAATCTAATTAATATGACTCCTAATTCGATTAGAATTGAAGAGTTCAATTGAGTCATGATTCAATTAAATTCTAATTAAATTGGAATTTTGAATGAAAGATAGATTGGGTTCACCTAATCCTCTTTAGAAAAGGATTGGATTCCCCATCCATGTGGCTACATCCCCCCACTTAATATGATTAAGTGGGGGCATGAGATAAGAGAAAAAAAAGAGGGGAGGGGCGTACGCCCTTCCCTTGGCTCTCCGCTGAAAAAAAGAGGGGAGGGGCGTACGCCCCTCCCTTAACTCTCAGCATGAGAAAAAAAGAGGGCCCCTCCCCTTTCCTAAAAGGAGTTCCACACGGGATTTTAAAAGGAGACCTAGGGGGTACGCCCTAGGTGATTTAATCCCCCTCTCCTAGCCGTAAAGGAGCATTAACTCCCTCTCTTGGAAGCCGCAAGCTGAAAGAGTAGATGCCCTACAAGCCAATCGCAATATGTATTGTGAAGGATTTTCTTTTGATTTTCCAAATCATGTACATGACATTTAATATAAATAAAGGCATTGTGTTTCATCATATGCTGTTGATTATATTTGTGATGAACCCCTTGAAAGAGTAGATGCCCTACAAGCCAATCGCAATATGTATTGCGAAAGGTTTTTTTCTTTTGATTTGTCCAAATCATGTACATGACATTTAAATATGAATAAAGGCGTTATGTTTTATCATATGCTGTTGATTATATTTATGATAAACTCCTTAGTTTAGGGCAATGGTTTTAAGACTATGATGAGATCATACTAGTGAGACTTAAAATCCTAAAATCCTAATCTTAAATATTCCCAGTCATTGGTACATTGAGTCGGGGATCAATGATTACCGGAAAGACTGGCATGTCTTATGTATGCTCGATGCAGAGGATGATTGATCTCACAATCATTTGTGTGGAGACACTAATACAAAGATGTGGGTGCTCATTAGAGGAATGAGTTCACTGAATTGACCTACAAAGAGAAATCTTATGAAGTCTTACTTACATGTCAAAAGATGATTCTCTTAGTGGGAGTTGTGCAACTGATCCTATGACCTGAGATCACCATGGTATCTTGTGCACATGAACCCATATTTTGGTTTACACTCATTCATGACAATAAGTTATGTACGAGGTCTTCTGGATATGGTGAATTGTGTACGAAGATTATGAGTAGGTCAACAAGGAATTAATCACTTCTAGTAAGAGAAGATAGCATCCTATTTATTCTAATCATATGATAATTCAGGAAACCTTTGATCAAAGTAGAATGAAAATTAGAAAGAGTTTCTAATGTTTCATTATTTGAATTATCATTAAAAGATTGAGAAAAATATGAATATGAAATTGAGTTTGACATATATTCATACTCATATGCATATTTGGGATGCAGTTTGATTAAAGGATTGAATTGCATGGTAACTTGCCACTGAAGGGTATTTTTGGTATTTCCACCAAATTCCATATTTTCCGGGTAGACATGACACGTTGCTAGACGTCAATCTTGTTTTATAGGTTTGATCAAATTAAAGAGTTAATTCGATCACCAATTAGAAAGGATTCTAATTGTTAAGTTCGGGTTCGCGCAGTTTGGACTTAAATCGATTAGAAGAGTTCTAATCAAGTTGGGTCAACTCGCACTCACACCTATTGCTGGCTAAGTATGGAACCCAATGGGTCACACACAAGAAAACTTATTAAGGGTCTAATTGGATTAGATCATGTTTGCAAGATAAACATCCTAGCAGGTGTTGCAAACCTTAGCTCCTAATTCGAATTGGATTCAAATATGATTCGAATTGGATTCGAATCTGATTCTTAATTGATCTAATTTGATTAGATCATATTCTAATATGGGTTAGCCAAGAGTTGGCACCTAATTGGCTTGGTTTGAGTCTAATTGGATTAGATTTAATAAATCATTCAATCTAGACCGTTAGATCTTGATCTACCGTTGGATGAAGACATAATGGAGAGTTGGTTTAACCCAATTGGATTGGGTTAGAGGATGGCTACCATAATTGACCATTGGATCTTAATCCCACCATTGGATGAAGACATAATGGGTCAAGTGAATGGCGCCTTGCATTAGAGCCCTTGGATCATCATCATGAAAGATCAAGAGGTGAGGCGTGATGGACATGTGATTAGCATGTGATGTTGACTTGGTCAAAATATGGCACCACATGAAAGGACATATCATTTGATACACCTCCTCACTTGATCTGCACCTCCTCTTATTTGATATGGCCCTTTAGATGATGCCC
The DNA here is from genome assembly GCF_009389715.1 of Phoenix dactylifera. Lineage (NCBI taxonomy): Eukaryota > Viridiplantae > Streptophyta > Magnoliopsida > Arecales > Arecaceae > Phoenix > Phoenix dactylifera. The sequence goes on from NW_024067880.1 coordinate 38,107, forward strand.
TTTCATGAGAGGATGTGTGGATGGGATGCATCCCTTGGAGATGCATCCCTACACCTATTATAAATAGGTTAGCACTCCATGGGTTTCATCATTCCAATTCCACCCCACTCCTCTCTTCTTTCTTTCTTACATTAGTTTCTTTCTTTCTAGCATTGCTTCTAGTGTGTCCTAAGCCAAGACAAGGTGGTCTTCTTTAGGACAAAAGGATTAGAAGTGATTTTAGAAGGCTAAAGAAAAATAAAAAGGAAGGAAAGCAAGCCATTAGAGTTCTTTAGAAGAATTCTGCATTAAGGATCAAAAGTCTTTGGAGCTAAAGTCTTGATCAAGTTTTCGTGTGGATCACCATTGGAGGGCGGACACTTGGACGCCTCGTGGAGATTGTACACTTTGGATTAGCGTTTGAGGTATTCTACTAATTCTGCATTTATTTTATATCATTTGATTGTAATCATTAAGGTGATCTAGGCTTAAAAGGGTTTCATGCATAGGGACTTTATTAAGAAATTTTTAAAATCCCTAGCTTCCGCTGCGAATTATAACATGCTAAAACCCTACAGTGGTATCAGAGCCATCCTTAATTGGTTCAATCAAATAATTATGTATGATGTATGATTATTAATTTACTATGAGATAGTAATGTCATATGCTTAGAGAAATGTTGAAATGTATGATTAATATATGATATGTTATGTAATAAAATATCATGATATGAAATTTTCCATATGAAAATATGTTGAAGCATGTTAATTAATTGCTTATGATTTATACATGCTATGAGATAGCCATGATGCATAATAGTTTATTTTAGACATGTTAAATGTATGTTACAATTAAAGAATGTGCTAGAGACTAGTAAGCCCTCAATAAAAATTATATTAAGTCATAGTGTTGAAAAACTTTGAGCTAACCCATTCTAGAACAATTAATCTAATTGGTGTCTAAGGAAAGCACTAAAGGTGGTTACTTAATTAGGACCTTACTCTCTGAGTAAGGGGAGCCTCCCACCTGCTTACCTGGCCAATTGTTTGATTGCCTATTATGGATAAGCTTAATATTGATATAACACTATTGATAGCCTTCCTTCATGCCTCGATATTATTATGTCAAGATCCATGCTAGTTTGTTGTGCTAACACAAGACTTGCAATGGGGACTGATGTTATACTGTCTTGGTGCATTAAGATGCTTATGGCATATTTTAATATATTGCCTTGTTGTGCAACCACAAGGGCAATATTATTCGAATATGACTATATGGAAATGAAGGGTTTGACTTAACTAAAATATTATTGTTTGTTGTGCTAACACAAGGCAATAAGTATTTTAAGAGGACAAGATAAAGTTGAGAATTGCATGAGATGCAATTGGAAAGAGTTTCCTACCTTTGAACTCATAAGAGTTTGTTGTGTAAACACAAGGCTTTTTATGATGAATTAGGATCTCAACCCTACTAAGAAAAATTATATTTTCACGTTTATCATAGGGGAGGGCTATGATATTCGATAAAAATAGTAGGAGACAAATTAGATTAAAGTCCTTATCTAGTTGCAAACATGTCATCATGATTGGTCTGCTTATATTAGTTTTGTTCTTGCATATGTAGAATTATTAAATGGCTTCTTCACTTTCACTAAGAGGCATCTTAGATGCCAACAAGTTGACCGGACCAAACTATGTGGACTGGTTGAGGAATTTAAAGATAGTACTCACTCAGGAGAAAATTTCCTATATACTTGAAACCCCTGATCTTGGAGATCTAGGGGATGATGCTATAGAAGAGGAGGTTGCCACACATAAGATGTGAAAAAATGACAGTGTGACTGTCAAATGTATCATACTTGCCTCTATGAACAATGAATTACAGAGGCAACATGAAGGCATGGACACTCAATCCATACTTCTCAATTTAAAAGAGTTGTATGGAGAACAAAGCAGGACTGCTAGGTATGAGATATCTAAGCAGTTGTTCCGTGCTAGAATGAATGAAGGAACTTCAGTGCAAAACCATGTTCTTATGGTTATAGACTTGATCACCAGATTAAGTCAATTAGGTTTTGCTATGGATAGTGAGCTCAGTCAGGATTTGATCCTGCAATCACTGCCTGATTCATTCTCTCAGTTTGTTGTGAACTTTCACATGAACAAGCTGAACACCTCCCTGCCCGAGTTGTTAAATATGCTCAAAACAGCTGAAGGGCATATTAAGAAGGATAAAGGTCCACTCCTTCTTATAAATAGCACCTCTATGAGGAAATCGGGAAATAAAGGTTCTAAGAAACGATTGAACCCCAAGAGTAGCATCAAAAAGAAAAAAGGAAAGAAAAACTCCGGATCAAGTACCTGTTTTCATTGCGGCAAAGCTGGCCACTGGAAAAGGAATTGCAAGAGTTTTCTTGCAAGTATGAAGACCGATGCAAGAGTTGCATCAAAAGGTATGTTTATGTTACATGCCAACTTGTCATTAAGTTCTTCAAATTCAAATTCATGGGTATTGGATACCGGCTGTGGTTTTCACATTTGCAAATCTTTGCATGGACTACAGAAAATTAAAATTTTGAAGAAAGGTGACTTCGAGCTGTATGGCGCTGGAGGAGAGTCCATCCAGGCTGAAGCTGTTGGAACCTACAACTTGGAATTGCCTTCGGGAAAGCTCCTACAATTAGAAGATTGTTATTATATGCCCAAAATTATTAGAAATGTAATTTCCATTCCTTTGTTGTTAAAGAAAGGTTTTGAAATTAATGGAAAGGGCAATGGTTGCTCTATTTATTTTTCTAATAAGCATCTTTGCAATGGCATTATGGAAAATGGTCTTCTAGTTTTATTACTTAATGACAATGTCTTTCATATTAATAAAAGCAATAAAAGAAAGAGAGAGGAAGTGAATAATACCCTCCTTTGGCATTGCCGACTTGGTCACATAAGTGAATCAAGAATTAACAAGTTATACAAAGAAGAGTTCTTTGATCCTTATGATTATGAATCATTAGGAACTTGTGAATCTTGTCTTATGGGAAAAATGACCAAGTCTCCATTCACTGGATATGGAGAAAGGGCAAGTGAGTTATTAGGACTTATACATACAGATGTATGTGGTCCTATGACAACTCCAGCTAGAGGTGGATACTCTTACTTCATCACATTCACTGATGATTTATCAAGGTTCGGATTTGTATATCTTATGAAACATAAATACGAAGCCTTTGATAAGTTTAAAGAGTATCAAAGTATGGTTGAAAAACAAACCGGAAAGTGTATTAAAATCCTTCGATCTGATCGAGGAGGTGAATACCTTTCTAGTGAATTTTTAAATCATCTTAAAGAAAAGGGCATTCTCTCTGAATGGACACCTCCGTATACGCCACAACTAAATGGTGTAGCTGAACGGAGGAATCGTACTCTATTAGATATGGTAAGGTCCATGATGTGCTTTACAGATCTTCCTATTTCCTTCTGGGGTTATGCCTTAGAAACTGCTACATATGTGCTAAACAGGATACCTTCAAAATCTGTATCTAGTACTCCATATGAGATATGGAGAGGTAGAAAGCCCAATCTTAAATATTTTAAAATATGGGGCTGCCAAGCATATGTCAAAAGAAATTTTGGACATAAGCTAAGTGCTAGATCAGATAAATGTACATTTATAGGTTATTCCAAAGAAAGTATTGGATATCTCTTCTATCACCCTACTGAACAAAAGGTATTTGTTAGTAGGCATGCCACTTTCTTAGAAAAAGAGTTTATCTTAGAAAAGGGCAGTGAAAGAAGAATTGAACTTAATGAAGTTCAAGACCTACAAATAGAAACACAAGAAATTCTTCAACCAAATGTACCCATTGATGAAGTACAACCACAACACACATCTCCTCTCCAAAGGTCAGATAGAGTGCGAAATGTACCTAAGAGGTATGGGTTTATCATTGAGAATGATGAAGCCCACATCATCGAAAATGATGATCCTCTGACCTATTCGGAAGCTATCATGAGTAATGACTCTAACAAATGGTTAGAAGCTATGAAATCCGAAATAGACTCTATGTATACCAACCAAGTATGGACTTTAGTTGATGCACCAGAAGGTGTTAACCCTATAGGTTGCAAATGGGTCTATAAGAAGAAGATTGGAGCAGATGGCCAAGTAGAAACCTACAAGGCTAGATTGGTGGCAAAAGGTTTCAGGCAAAAGCAAGGAATTGACTATGATGAAACTTTTTCACCAGTTGCCATGCTTAAATCTATTCGGATTTTGCTTGCAATAGCTGCATACTATGATTATGAAATTTGGCAGATGGATGTCAAAACCGCCTTCCTTAATGGTTATCTTGAGGAAGAGGTTTACATGACACAGCCAGAAGGATTTGTCTCAAGTGGGAGAGCAAATCAAGTATGCAAGCTTAAGAGATCCATTTATGGATTAAAGCAAGCATCGAGGAGTTGGAACATCCGTTTTGATACAACAGTCAAAGAGTTTGGTTTTATCAAAAATGTGGATGAACCATGTGTGTACAAGAAGACTAGTGGGAGTGCCGTTGTCTTCTTAATATTGTATGCAGATGACATACTAATCATTGGAAATGATATTCCAATGTTACAATCGTCAAGACTTGGCTATCAAAAAGCTTTTCCATGAAAGACTTGGGAGAAGCATCCTATATACTTGGTATAAAGATCTATAGGGATAGATCTAAAAGGATGCTAGGCTTGTCCCAGTCTAAGTACATAGATCGTGTGCTAAAAAGATTCAGCATGGAAGGAAGTAAAAGAGGTTACTTACCTATGAGTCATGGCATACGTCTCTCTAAGAAGATGTCTCCTAAGACATCTGAAGAGAGGAATAGAATGAATTCTATTCCCTATGCTTCGGCAGTAGGATCAATTATGTATGCTATGCTATGTACTAGGCCTGATGTTGCTTATGCCTTAGGCATAACAAGCAGATTCCAGGCTGATCCAGGAGAAAATCATTGGATAGCTGTGAAAAATATTCTTAAGTACTTAAGAAGGACTAAAGATATTTTTCTAGTTTATGGAGGATCTGAGTTGAAACTAGAAGGATTTTCTGATTCTAGTTTTCAATCAGATCCAGATGATAGCAAGTCCACTTCAGGGTATGTCTTTACCCTAAATGGTGGTGCAGTGAGCTGGAAGAGTTCCAAGCAGCAAACTGTAGCTGACTCAACTACTGAGGCAGAATACATCGCTGTAAGTGAAGCCGCTAAGGAAGCTGTCTGGATGAAGAAGTTCATCGCTGAGTTGGGAGTAGTTCCTGAGATTGCTGGACCAGTTTCAGTTTATTGTGACAACACTGGAGCTGTTGCTCAAGCAAAGGAACCAAGATCTCATCACAAATCCAAGCACATTCTAAGACGCTTCCACCTCGTTCGAGAGATCGTCGAGAGACAAGACATAGTCATTGAACGAGTAGACACAAAGAACAACTTAGCAGACCCGTTCACTAAAGCTCTACCACAACAGCAGTTCGATCGCCACCTCGATTGTATGGGGATAAAATATAAGAGCGATTGGCTTTAGTGCAAGTGGGAGATTGAAAGAGTAGATGCCCTACAAGCCAATCGCAATATGTATTGCGAAAGGTTTTTTTCTTTTGATTTGTCCAAATCATGTACATGACATTTAAATATGAATAAAGGCGTTATGTTTTATCATATGCTGTTGATTATATTTATGATAAACTCCTTAGTTTAGGGCAATGGTTTTAAGACTATGATGAGATCATACTAGTGAGACTTAAAATCCTAAAATCCTAATCTTAAATATTCCCAGTCATTGGTACATTGAGTCGGGGATCAATGATTACCGGAAAGACTGGCATGTCTTATGTATGCTCGATGCAGAGGATGATTGATCTCACAATCATTTGTGTGGAGACACTAATACAAAGATGTGGGTGCTCATTAGAGGAATGAGTTCACTGAATTGACCTACAAAGAGAAATCTTATGAAGTCTTACTTACATGTCAAAAGATGATTCTCTTAGTGGGAGTTGTGCAACTGATCCTATGACCTGAGATCACCATGGTATCTTGTGCACATGAACCCATATTTTGGTTTACACTCATTCATGACAATAAGTTATGTACGAGGTCTTCTGGATATGGTGAATTGTGTACGAAGATTATGAGTAGGTCAACAAGGAATTAATCACTTCTAGTAAGAGAAGATAGCATCCTATTTATTCTAATCATATGATAATTCAGGAAACCTTTGATCAAAGTAGAATGAAAATTAGAAAGAGTTTCTAATGTTTCATTATTTGAATTATCATTAAAAGATTGAGAAAAATATGAATATGAAATTGAGTTTGACATATATTCATACTCATATGCATATTTGGGATGCAGTTTGATTAAAGGATTGAATTGCATGGTAACTTGCCACTGAAGGGTATTTTTGGTATTTCCACCAAATTCCATATTTTCCGGGTAGACATGACACGTTGCTAGACGTCAATCTTGTTTTATAGGTTTGATCAAATTAAAGAGTTAATTCGATCACCAATTAGAAAGGATTCTAATTGTTAAGTTCGGGTTCGCGCAGTTTGGACTTAAATCGATTAGAAGAGTTCTAATCAAGTTGGGTCAACTCGCACTCACACCTATTGCTGGCTAAGTATGGAACCCAATGGGTCACACACAAGAAAACTTATTAAGGGTCTAATTGGATTAGATCATGTTTGCAAGATAAACATCCTAGCAGGTGTTGCAAACCTTAGCTCCTAATTCGAATTGGATTCAAATATGATTCGAATTGGATTCGAATCTGATTCTTAATTGATCTAATTTGATTAGATCATATTCTAATATGGGTTAGCCAAGAGTTGGCACCTAATTGGCTTGGTTTGAGTCTAATTGGATTAGATTTAATAAATCATTCAATCTAGACCGTTAGATCTTGATCTACCGTTGGATGAAGACATAATGGAGAGTTGGTTTAACCCAATTGGATTGGGTTAGAGGATGGCTACCATAATTGACCATTGGATCTTAATCCCACCATTGGATGAAGACATAATGGGTCAAGTGAATGGCGCCTTGCATTAGAGCCCTTGGATCATCATCATGAAAGATCAAGAGGTGAGGCGTGATGGACATGTGATTAGCATGTGATGTTGACTTGGTCAAAATATGGCACCACATGAAAGGACATATCATTTGATACACCTCCTCACTTGATCTGCACCTCCTCTTATTTGATATGGCCCTTTAGATGATGCCCTTTCATGAGAGGATGTGTGGATGGGATGCATCCCTTGGAGATGCATCCCTACACCTATTATAAATAGGTTAGCACTCCATGGGTTTCATCATTCCAATTCCACCCCACTCCTCTCTTCTTTCTTTCTTACATTAGTTTCTTTCTTTCTAGCATTGCTTCTAGTGTGTCCTAAGCCAAGACAAGGTGGTCTTCTTTAGGACAAAAGGATTAGAAGTGATTTTAGAAGGCTAAAGAAAAATAAAAAGGAAGGAAAGCAAGCCATTAGAGTTCTTTAGAAGAATTCTGCATTAAGGATCAAAAGTCTTTGGAGCTAAAGTCTTGATCAAGTTTTCGTGTGGATCACCATTGGAGGGCGGACACTTGGACGCCTCGTGGAGATTGTACACTTTGGATTAGCGTTTGAGGTATTCTACTAATTCTGCATTTATTTTATATCATTTGATTGTAATCATTAAGGTGATCTAGGCTTAAAAGGGTTTCATGCATAGGGACTTTATTAAGAAATTTTTAAAATCCCTAGCTTCCGCTGCGCATTATACCATGCTAAAACCCTACACCCCTTAGATTAAGGCAATAATTTTGAGGCTATGATGAGATCATACTAGTGAGACCTAAAATTCTAAAATTCTAATCTTAAATATTTCCAGTCATTGGTACATTGAGTCGGGGATCAATGTTTACAGGAAAGACTGGCACATCTTATGTATGCTCGATGTAGAGGGTGATTGATCTCACAATCACTTGTGTGGAGACACTAATGCAAAGATGTGGGTGCTCATTAGAGAAATGAGTTCACTGAATTGACCTACAAAGAGAAATCTTATGAAGTCTTACTTACATGTCAAAAGATGATTCTCTTAGTGGAAGTTGTGCAACTGATCCTTTGACCTGAGATCACCATAGTATCTTGCGCACATAAATCCATATTTTGGTTTCTACTCATTCATGAAAATAAGTTATGTACGAGGTTTTCTGGATATGGTGGATTGTATACGAAGGTTATGAGTAAGTCAACAAGGAATTAATCACTTTTAGTAAGAGAAGATCGCATCCTATTTATTCTAATCATATGATAATTCAGGAAGCCTTTGATCAAAGCAAAATGAAAATTAGAAAGAGTTTCTAATGTTTCATTATTCGAATTATCATTAGAAGATTGAGAAATATATGAATATGAAATTGAGTTTGACATATATTCATACTCATATACATATTCGGGATGCAGTTTGATTAAAGGATTGAATTGCATGGTAACTTGCCACTGAAGGATATTTTTGGTATTTCCACCAAATTTCATATTTTTCGGATAGACATGACACGTTGCTAGACGTCAATCTTGTCTTATAGGTTTGATCGAATTAAAGAGTTTAATTCGATCACCAATTAGAAAGGATTCTAATTGTTAAGTTCGGGTTCACGCAGTTTGGACTTAAATCGATTAGAAGAGTTCTAATCAAGTTGGATCAACTCGCACTCACATCTATTACTGGCTAAGTATGGAACCCAATAGGTCACACACAAGAAAACTTATTAAGGGTCTAATTGGATTAGATCATGTTTGCAAAATAGACATCCTAGCAGGTGTTGCAAACCCTTAGCTCTTGATTCGAATTGGATTCGAATCCGATTCTTAATTGATCTAATTTGATTAGATTATATTCTAATATGGGTTAGCCAAGAGTTGGCACCTAATTAGCTTGGTTTGAGTCTAATTGGATTAGATTTAATAAATCATTCAATCTAGACCGTTAGATCTTGATCAATGTTGGAGGGTGAACACTTGGGCACCTAGTGGAAATTCTGCACATTGGATTAGCGTTAGAGGTATTCTTCTATTTCTGTATTTATATTATATTATTTGATTGCTCCCATTAAGGTGATCTTGGCTTATAAGGGTTTTATGTTAAGGAACTTTATCAAGAAATTTTTAAAATTCCTAGCTTCCGCTGCCCATTATAGCATGCTAGAACCCTACAGTGGTATCATAACAAAGGTCCAAGAGTTGTGACCGATCTCCGGAAACTCTCACGCGTGATCGTGTGGCGAAGCGTGGCTCTCCGTCCGGAGGCGTATAGAGATGCGTGCTCTGATAGGTATACATGGGTGTCACCCTATTTTTAATAGGACCGAACCCATGTAGGAGTGGAGACTCCCCCTACAGTGGTATCAGAGCCACCCTTAATTGGTTCAATCAGGTGATTATGCATGATGTATGATTGTTAAATTACTATGAGATAGTAATGTCATATGTTTAGAGGAATGCTGAATTATATGATTCATATATGATATGATATATAATAAAATGTCATGATATGAAATTTTTTATAAGAAGATATGTTGAAGCATATTAATTGATCCAATTAATTGGTAATAATTTGTACATGCTATGAGATAGCCATGATGTATATATGCTATAAAATAGTATTATGTTATAAATTTCATGATATGAATTTTCATTTGAAGATATGTTAATTGATTAAGTTAATTGGTAATAATTTATACATGCTATGAGATAGCTATGATGCATGATAGTTGGTTATGATTTATAGAATGTGCATGAGACCAGTAAGCCCTCAATAACATTATATTAAGTCATAGTGTCGAAAAACTTTGAGCTGACCCATTCTAGAATAATTAATCTAATTGGTGTCTAAGGAAAGCACTAAAGGTGGTTACTTAATTAGGACCTTACTCTCTGAGTAAGGGGAGCCTCCCACCTGCTTATCTGGCCAATTGTTTGATTGCCTATTATGGATAAGCTTAATATTGATAAAACACTACTGATATCCTTCCTTCATGCCTCGACATTATTATATTAAGATCCATGCTAGTTTGTTGTGCAACTACAAGACTTGAAATGAGAACTGATGTTATACTGCCTTGGTGCATAGAGATGCTTATGGCATATTTTAATATGTTGTTTTGTTGTGCAACCACAAGGGCAATATTATTTGAATATGACTATATGGAAATGAAGGGTTTGACTTAACTAAAACATTATAGTTTGTTGTGCAACCACAAGGCTATAAGTGTTTTAAGAGGATAGGATAAAGTTGAGAATTGCATGAGATGCAATTGGAAAGAGTTTCCTACCTTTGAACTCATAAAGGTTTGTTGTGCAACCACAAGGCTTTTATGATGAATTAGGATCTCAACCCTGCTAAGAAAAATTAGATTTTCTCGTTTATCATAGGAGAGGGCTATGATATTCGATAAAATAGTGGGAGTAACAATTAGATAAGTCCTTGTCTAATTGTATATATATATCATCATGATTGGTTTGTTTATGATAGTTTTGTTCTTTGCTTATGTAGAATTAATTCTGAATTAAATGGCATCTTCACTATCACTAAGAGGCATCTTGGATGCCAACAAGTTGACCGGTCCAAACTATGTAGACTGGTTGAGGAATCTTAAGATTGTACTCACTCAGGAGAAAATTTTCTATATTCTTGAAACCCCTGATCTTGGAGATCTAGGGGATGATGCTACAGAGAGGAGGTAGCCACACATAAGATGTGGAAGAATGACAGTTTAACTGTCAAATTATCATTCTTGCCTCCATGAGCAATGAGCTACAGAGACAACATGAGAACATGGACACTCAATCCATACTTCTTAATTTAAAGGAGTTGTATGGAGAGCAGAGTAGAACTGCTAGATATGAGATATCTAAGCAATTATTCCATGCTAGAATGAATGAAGGAACGTCCGTGCAAAACCATTGTCTTATGGTTATAGACTTGATCACCAGATTAAGTCAATTAGGTTTTGCTATGGATAGTGAGCTCAGTCAGGATTTGATCCTGCAATCACTACCTGAATCATTCTCTCAGTTTGTTGTGAATTTTCACATGAACAAGCTGAATGTCTCACTGCCTGAGCTGTTAAATATGTTAAAGACAGCTGAAACCCATATCAAAAAGGAAAAGGATCCGATCCTTCTTGTTGATAGGGGCTCAAGGAAGAAATCAGGCAATAAGGATTTTAAGAAAAGATTGAACCCTAATAGTAGCAAGATCAAGAAGAAGAAAGGAAAGAAAAACTCCAAACCCAGTACCTGTTTCCACTGCGGCAAGGAAGGCCACTGGAAGAGAAATTGCAAGAGTTTTCTTGCAAGTATGAAGACCGATGCAAGAGTTGCATCGAAAGGTATGTTTATGTTACATGCCAACTTATCATTAAGTTCTTCAAATTCAAATTCATGGGTATTGGATACCGGCTGTGGTTCTCATATTTGCAAATCTTTGAATGGACTACAGAAAATTAAATTTTTGAAGAAAGGTGACTTCGAGCTGTATGGCGCTGGAGGAGAGTCCATCAAGGCTGAAGCTGTTGGAACCTACCATTTGGAGTTGCCTTCGAGAGAGCTCCTAGAATTAGAAGATTGTTATTATATGCCCAAAATTATTAGAAATGTAATTTCCGTTCCTTTGTTGTTGAAGAAAGGATATGAAATTAATATAAAGAGCAATGGTTGCTCAATTTCTTGTTCTAATAAAGTCTATTGCAATGGTATTATGGAAAATGGTCTTCTTGTTCTATTACTTAATGACAACGTCTTTCATATTGATAAAAGCAATAAAAGAAAGAGAGAAGAAGTAAATAACACCCTTCTTTGGCATTGCCGACTTGGTCACATAAGCGAATCAAGAATCAACAAGTTGTACAAAGAAGAGTTCTTTGATCCTTATGATTATGAATCATTAGGAACTTGTGAATCTTGTCTTATGGGTAAAATGACTAAGTCTCCATTCATTGGACATGGAGAAAGGGCAAGAGAGTTATTAGGACTTGTGCATACAGATGTATGTGGTCCTATGACAACTCCTGCTAGAGATGGATACTTTTATTTCATCACATTTTACTGATGACTTATCAAGGTTCGGATATGTGTATCTTATGAAACATAAATCCAAAGCCTTTGATAAATTTAAAGAGTATCAAAGTATGGTTGAAAAACAAACTGGAAAATGTATTAAAATCCTTTGATCTGATCGAGGAGGTGAATACCTTCCTAGTGAGTTTTTAAATCATCTTAAAGAAAAGGGCATTCTCTCTGAATGGACACCTCCGTATACGCCACAATTAAATGGTGTAGCTGAACGGAGGAATCGTACTCTATTAGATATGGTACGGTCCATGACGTGCTTTACAGATCTTTCTATTTTCTTCTGGAGTTTTGCCCTAGAAACTGCTGCACTTGTATTAAATAGAGTACCATCAAAATCTGTATCTAGTACTCCATATGAGATATGGAGAGGAAAGAAGCCTAATCTTAAGTATCTTAACATATGGGGCTGTAAAGCTTATGTCAAAAGAAATTTTGGACATAAGCTAAGTGCTAGATCAGATAAATATATTTTTGTAGGTTATCCTAAAGATAGTATAGGATACATCTTCTATCATCCTACCGAACAAAAGGTTTTTGTAGGTAGACATGCCACTTTCTTAGAGCAAGAGTTTATCTTAGAAAAAGGCAAGGATAGGAGAATTGAACTTGAAGAAGTTCAATACCTACCAATGGAAACACAAGATATTCCTCAACCAGATGTACCCATTGATGAATTACAACCACAACACACATCTCCTCTCCAAAGGTCAGATAGAGTGCGAAATGCACCTAAGAGGTATGGGTTTATCATTGAGAATGATGAAGCCCACATCGTTGAAAATGATGATCCTCTGACATATTCGGAAGCTATCATGAGTAATGACTCTAACAAATGGTTAGAAGCTATGAAATCCGAAATAGACTCTATGTATACCAACCAAGTATGGACTTTGGTTGATGCACCAGAAGGTGTAAACCCTATAGGTTGCAAATGGGTCTATAAGAAGAAGATTGGAGCAGATGGCCAAGTAGAAACCTACAAGGCTAAATTGGTGGCAAAAGGTTTCAGGCAAAAGCAAGGAATTGACTATGATGAAACTTTTTCACCAGTTGCCATGCTTAAATCTATTCGAATTCTTGCAATAGCTGCGTACTATGATTATGAGATTTGGCAGATGGATGTCAAAACCGCCTTCCTTAATGGTTATCTTGAGGAAGAGGTTTACATGACACAGCCAGAAGGATTTGTCTCAAATAGGAGAGCAAATCAAGTATGCAAGCTTAAGAGATCCATTTATGGATTAAAGCAAGCATCGAGGAGTTGGAACATCCGTTTTGATACAACAGTCAAAGAGTTTGGTTTTATCAAAAATGTGGATGAACCATGTGTGTACAAGAAGACTAGTGGGAGTGTCGTTGTCTTCTTAATATTATATGTAGATGACATACTAATCATTGGAAATGATATTCCAATGTTACAATCGATCAAGACTTGGCTGTCGAAAAGCTTTTTCATGAAAGACTTGGGAGAAGCATCCTATATACTTGGTATAAAGATCTATAGGGATAGATCTAAAAGGATGCTAGGCTTGTCCCAGTCTAAATACATAGATCGTGTGCTGAAAAGATTCAGCATGGATGGAAGTAAAAGAGGTTACTTACCTATGAGTCATGGCATACGTCTCTCTAAGAAGATGTCTCCTAAGACATCTGAAGAGAGGAATAGAATGAATTCTATTCCCTATGCTTCGGCAGTAGGATCAATTATGTATGCTATGCTATGTACTAGGCCTGATGTTGCTTATGCCTTAGGCATAACAAGCAGATTCCAGGCTGATCTAGGAGAGAATCATTGGATAGCTGTGAAAAATATTCTTAAGTACTTAAGAAGGACTAAAGATATTTTTCTAGTTTATGGAGGATCTGAGTTGAAACTAGAAGAATTTTCTGATTCTAGTTTTCAATCAGACCCAGATGATAGCAAGTCCACTTCAGGATATGTCTTTACCTTAAATGGTGGTGCAGTGAGCTAGAAGAGTTCCAAGCAGCAAACTGTAGCTGACTCAACTACTGAGGCAGAATACATCGCTGTAAGTGAAGCCGCTAAGGAAGCTGTCTGGATGAAGAAGTTCATCTTTGAGTTGGGAGTAGTTCCTGAGATTGCTGAACCAGTTCCAGTTTATTGTGACAACACTGGAGCTGTTGCTCAAGCAAAGGAACCAAGGTCTCATCACAAAACCAAGCACATTCTAAGACGCTTCCACCTCGTTCGAGAGATCGTCAAGAGACAAGACAGTCATTGAACGAGTACACACAAAGAACAACTTAGCAGACCCGTTCACTAAAGCTCTACTACAACAGCAGTTCGATCGCCACCTCGATTGTATGGGGATGAAATATAAGGGCTATTGGCTTTAGTGCAAGTGGGAGATTGAAAGAGTAGATGCCCTTCAAGCCAATCGCAATATGTATTGTGAAGAATTTTCTTTTGATTTTCCAAATCATGTACAAGACATTTAATATAAATAAAGGCATTGTGTTTCATCATATGCTGTTGATTATATTTGTGATGAATCCCTTAGATTAAGGCAATGATTTTGAGGCTATGATGAGATCATACTAGTGAGACCTAAAATCCTAAAATTCTAATCTTAAATATATCCAGTCATTGGTACATTGAGTCGGGGATCAATGTTTACCGGAAAGACTGGCACATCTTATGTATGCTCGATGCAGAGGATGATTGATCTCACAGTCACTTATGTGGAGACACTAATACAAAGATGTGGGTGCTCATTAGAGAAATGAGTTCACTGAATTGACCTACAAAGAGAAATCTTATGAAGTCTTACTTACATGTCAAAAGATGATTCTCTTAGTGGGAGTTGTGCAACTGATCCTTTGACCTGAGATCACCATAGTATCTTGTGCACATAAATCCATATTTTGGTTTCCACTCATTCATGACAATAAGTTATGTACGAGGTCTTCTGGATATGGTGGACTGTGTACGAAGGTTATGAGTAAGTCAACAAGGAATTAATCACTTTTAGTAAGAGAAGATCGCATCCTATTTATTCTAATCATATGATAATTCAGGAAGCCTTTGATCAAAGCACAATGAAAATTAGAAAGAGTTTCTAATATTTCATTATTCGAATTATCATTAGAAGATTGAGAAATATATGAATATGAAATTGAGTTTGACATATATTCATACTCATATACATATTCGGGATGCAGTTTGATTAAAGGATTAATTGCATGGTAACTTGCCACTGAAGGGTATTTTTGGTATTTCAACCAAATTCCATATTTTTCGGATAGACATGACACGTTGCTAGACGTCAATCTTGTCTTATAGGTTTGATCGAATTAAAGAGTTTAATTTGATCACCAATTAGAAAGGATTCTAATTGTTAAGTTTGGGTTCGCGCAGTTTGGACTTAAATCGATTAGAAGAGTTCTAATCAAGTTGGATCAACTCGCACTCACACCTATTGCTAGCTAAGTATGGAACCCAATGGGTCACACACAAGAAAACTTATTAAGGGTCTAATTGGATTAGATCATGTTCGCAAGATAGACATCCTAGCAGGTGTTACACCCTTAGCTCTTGATTCGAATTGGATTCGAATCCGATTCTTAATTGATCTAATTTGATTAGATCATATTCTAATATGGGTTAGCCAAGAGTTGGCACCTAATTAGCTTGGTTTGAGTCTAATTGGATTAGATTTAATAAATCATTCAATCTAGACCGTTAGATCTTGATCAACGTTGGAGGGTGAACACTTGGGCACCTAGTGAAAATTCTGCACATTGGATTAGCGTTAGATGTATTCTTCTATTTCTGTATTTATATTATATTATTTGATTGCTTCCATTAAGATGATCTTGGCTTATAAAGGTTTTATGTTAAGGAACTTTATCAAGAAATTTTTAAAATTCCTAGCTTCCGCTGCCCATTATAGCATGCTAGAACCCTACACAAGCAACCTCTCTCCCTCCTTGTTTTTCAGCCGCAAGGGAAAATAAAATAAGGGAGTGGTGTTGCCTTCTTTCAATTGTCCTTCTTCCACCAAAACAAAAGGCAGCAAGCGTGCTTCTTTTTGATCCTTCTTTTTCCTATTCTTCTTCCTCTGGAGAGAGCAATCATGATGTTGTTTGCTACAAGGAGAAAGAATTTCATCCATCAAAGTTATCTCTGCAAGGGAGCTAGCACCCCGGGAAGATTCGAGCATTTGGATCGGTCCTCTGCTTCATGTGGTTACCCGTAGAGGCCGGACGCGTGTGCGGCTTCAAGCGAGCCTTCTTCTAAAACTATGATCATCAGTTTGTGGTGATCATCTACCTGCACAAGGTGAAGATCTGATCTTCCTAATGTTATTAAAAGTTTTTAATCCTAATCTATCTACGAACGGTTTTTGAATAACGTTTATGAGATGAACGTCGATCCCGCGTATGCCACTTCCGCTGCATCTGAATTTTTTTTAAAATTTTCTGCGGCATGGGCGGGTTCCCAAAACTGTGTTTACAGCCTCAGCCCAAAAATATTTTGAAAAATTGCTTTCACATAGCATTGTCCTAGCCATTTCAGTAAAAGTTCTATTCTTTCTCTCTACAACTTCATTTTGTTGTGGTGTTCTTGGTGCAGAAAAGTTATTATCAATACCATTTTTAGTGCAGAAATTTTCAAAGTCATAATTTTCAAATTCAATTCCATGATCACTTCTAATCTTCATAGTTTGCAGTCCATGTTCATTTGAAATCTTTTTATATAGTTTTGTGAATGCTGAAAATGCTTCATTTTTGTGTGCCAAAAATAAAACCCATGTATATCTAAAAAAATCATCCACAATAACAAAGCTATAAAGTTTTCCACCCAGGCTTGCAGTCCTAGTTGGTCCGAACATATCCATGTGGAGATGCTTTAAGGGTCTAGTTGTGGAAACAACATTCTTAGATTTGAAAGAAGTTCTGGTTTGTTTTTCTAATTAACATGCAATGCAAATTCTATCTTTTTCGAAAATCAGTTTAGGCAAGCCAAAAACGAATTCTTTTTGAATAAGTTTTGAAATTAAATCCATGCTGGCATGAGCTAATTTTCGATGCCATAACCAGCTAGTCTCACTATCTTTGGTTTTCATAGCTACCAAACAATTCATGTTTTTCACGAGTATTTGATCTAAATCAATCAAATACACATTTTCATGTCTATGTCTAGTAAATATTATACCACAATTATTTGTACTAGAGACTAAACACATAGATGATTCAAAAGTTACAATATATCCTTTGTCACAGAATTGACTGATGCTTAATAAATTATGTTTTAAGCCATCTACTAATAAAACATTTTCAATAAAAATTGTTGGAGTGATCCAAATGTTACCAATACCAATAATCTTGCCTTTGCCATTATCACCAAAGGTAAAACCATTCCTCCTTCTTTCTTTTTGAGGAACATGAATTGGGATTCATTTCCTGTCATGTGTCTAGAGCACCCACTGTCCGAGTACCATCTTTTGTTTGATTCATGGGATGCTAGACACTCCTGCAAAACAGAATTTAGGCTTTCATCTTAGGTACCCAAGTTGTCTTGGGTCCTTGCAGGTTAGCAATAATACTTCCTTTTAGAATCCATATCTTCTTAATTGAAACATTGCTCACAAGATTTTGGCTTATAGGATGGCATGCAATGTATTTCTGTTTCTGTTTATCTAATTTGCAGAATGCAGATTTTGGTTGAATGTAAGAAGGCTTTACAAACATGTTTTTCAGAGATTTCTATTTTTTCCATGGATTGTATCCTAATCCAGCCTTATCATAGACAACTTTCTGATTTTCAAGAATTAGATTTAATTTTTCAGAGCTTAAGTTGAATTTGTTTACTATAGGTTTCAGTTTATCAACTTCTTTAGCTAACTTCTAATTTTCTTCGTGCAGTTCTTTTTCATTTTTCAGAAGCAGAGCATTTTACTTTTTCAAGAATTGATTCTTAATTTTCAGCTCCTTATTCTTTAAGCTAAGCTTTTTACAGTCAATCATTAGCTCAAAAAAAGAATCTTGAAGTTCATCAAAAGTCAAATCATATTTAGTATCTAGGTATACCTCATTCTCATGTGCCATTAGACACAGATTTGCAGCTTCCTGTTGCTGTTTTTCTTCTCTAGAGCTGGAATCATCACTGTTACTCCAAGTAGCCAACATAGCTTTCTTCTTCAATCTTTTTGGAGCCTTTTTTAACATGGGACAGTCAGTTCTGAAGTGTCTTGGCTTTTTGCATTCATAGCAAACATGTTGCTCCTTGTTGTTTTCCTTGCTTTGCTCCCCCTTGATTACAGGCCTTTTTTTGAAGTTTTCTCTTTTCTTTTTGAAAAATTTTCTGAACCTTCTTGTAATCAGGGCCATTTCCTCACTATTATCAGATTCAGAATCCTCACTCTCATCTTCATGTTGAGTGGACTTAAGAGCAATGGTTCTACGCTTCTTGGGTTCATCTTCCTCAACGTTCTGTTCATTGAAAGCTCATGAGTCATTAAGGAACCCAGTAGTTCTTCCAGTAGGAGAGAGTTGAGATCTTTGGCTTCTTGGATGGCAGTGACTTTTGCTTCCCATGTTCTAGGAAGAGACCTAAGGATTTTCCGACTAAGATCATTGTTAGAGTAAGATCTACCAAGGTTTTTCAAGCCGTTTATAATATTAGTGAATCTAGTAAACATTTTAGTTATAGACTCAATGTTTTCCATTTTAAATAGTTCATATTTATGTACAAGCATACTAATTTTAGATTCTTTGACCTGGTTAGTGCCTTCATGTGTAACTTCCAGCCTACCCAGATTTCTTTAGTAGTCATGCAAATTGATATACGATTAAATTCATTTGCATCTAAAGAACAATAAAGAACATTCATGGCTTTTGCATTTAGCTTAGCCATTTTTTTATCATGGTCATCCCATTCAATTTCAGGTTTGAATAAAGTGATGCCATCAATAATCTTAGTTGGTGTATAAGGTCCATTGACAATAAAAGTCCATAAATCATAGTCAAGTGCTTGAATATAAATACGCATACGTGCTTTGCAATAAGTAAAGTCTATGCCATTGAAAAGAGGTGGTCTATTGGTAGATTGTCCTTCGGCAATAGAAGATCCTATAGAAGCTATCATGACCTTTAACTCTTGATTGTTAGATCAATAAGTGACTGTGAGTACCAGGCTTCGATACCACTTGTTGCCCAAAGGTGCAGCTCAAGAGGGAGGGATGAATTGGGTCTCTTAAAAATTAATGAAATAAAATGAATGACTCACTGAAAACTTTTGATAACTCGAAGATCTAGCAGCGAAATTAAAGTAGCACAAATAAAGCAGTAGATAAGGTGAAAAAAATAGTTAGAAACATGTGGTGGAAGAAGAGAGACAAGCCACACACAAACACAAGGATTTATAGTGGTTTGATGTACTCCCAGCACCTACATCCACTCCCCAAGCCAAGCTTGAGATGTCACTATAACCCAGCAGATTACAGCCTGATTGTTTTTCGGGCGCACAATCAGAAACCCAGTCGGTTTTTCAGTTGGTTTTCAGATAAACCAACCAAAAACTTTACACTGTTTGTTTTTCCGGATTCACAAACAACCCGGTTGGTTTTTAGATAAACCAACCAGAAACTTTCAATCAGATAATGAAGGCTTGGAAGTGCCTTTACAAGTTTTAGATAATGAAACTATTACAGCAACAAATAATCCAAATAAATGACTGCTGTAACAAGAAAACTAAAGCTTCGTAATATGTAAAATAAATCAATAGAAGTAATGCTGAAACCGATGAAGAGGTTAGCCGATGATGTGAATCCCAAAGCCGAAAACCAACTCTTCTTGTTGTAATGGATGAGAGGCTTTGACTGATTTTCTCACATGAGTAAGATTCAGAAGAATGCCGGTGAGGATGATGAACTTTTTAGCATTTTTCTTCTCCTTTCTTTGTGGAAACTTCTTTTTCTTGATAGAATATTTCTCTCTTTCCTTGTTGTTTTCCTTCCAATGTTCACTTGAATTTATAGACAAGTTCTTTAGAGGGTTTCAAATCCCTTTCTTGCCGTTCTGATGAGAATCTTTTCCGTTACAGAAAAAGACAAAAATTTTTACAAGGTTTCCGTTGTGGTCCCAGTTGCACAGAGGTCGACTTATGTAACTCAGGGGTCGACTCATGTTTATCCTGGATCGGCACTTTAAAATATTGAGACAGCTCTTGCTATTGTAACTTCAAAGGGTCGACTCTTTAATCTTAAGGGTCGACTCATCTTCTTCAGGAGTCACCTCTTTAAACACAAGGGTCGACTCATCCAATAATTTTTCTAGCCAACACTAAGACTGAACTAGGGTCGACTCTTCAAAAATAAGGGTCGACTCTTCAATGTCGGGGGTCGACTTATTTGGAACAAGGGTCGACTCTTCAAATCTCTTCTCAGACGGTAAAAGCTCTCTTTTTAATTTTAACTACACAAGGGTCGACTCATGTTTTGCGGGGGTTAACTCTTTGACTGTGCCACTTGAAGAAAACGTGCCAGAGTCAACTCAAACTTACCCTTTTTGCTTGGGGTTGACTCAAGTGTCTCAAATAGAGTTCTTTAATCTTCATCTTTGATCTCCTTGGATTGGATTAAGATCATTTTTCTTTTAGAATATATCCAATAAAGTGTTTATGAAGAATTAAGGATAAGGATTTTGCAGTGCTTCATTTCTTCTGATTTTTCTTGACTTATAGAACTTCACAATTAAGCCAACATCATTAGTACACAACATTATTTCAAGTATTTTGTAATCATCAAAATTCATACTTTAGGGTTGGCAATACGCATAGAAGTTTCTAGGTTGATCAAATAGTTGATTGACAATTAAGAATCATCCAGGGGTACATCGATTGATTCGATTGATAAATTATCCTAAGCAAAAGTTGTAGTAAAATAATTATTGAATTATTGAAAGATTAACTAGCAATTATATTGCTAATGAACTCAATTGATTGAATGATTGAGCTTAGGTTAAGCAAAATTGAATAAGATTCAATATTGGATTAGGTTCAATTGGATTGGGCTAATTAATCGAGTTGGGTTTGACCTAATTAGATTGGGTTCGATCCGAGTTGATTAGGCTCGACCCAATTAATTGGACTTGACCCAATTGGATTGGGCTTGACCCGAGCCTCTTAAAAGTCCTTATTTGATAAGGATTCTATGTTCAAAAATTCAGAAATTGATAAGAAGAAGAATCCCTAAATTTTAGGACCCTAACTTTCTTTCTGGAAGAAGCAAGACACGTCATCCTTATCTTTTAAATTCATCGTGCCTCCCTCTTTATTTTTGGCCAATTTTTTGGCATGAGGAAAGAGGAGGCGTGGGGCTATTCTTCAGATAAATATGGCATCTCAAATCTTCCTAAAATGATTGGAATCAAATTCCTAATTTGTGGGGACTGCATGGCGCCTGAAGCAGGGTGGCGTGCGGCTGAAATTTGTGGCACATGAACCCCCTGATTTTTAGGGATTTATGGCACAAAATTAAAAGAGGATTTGTTCATCTCTTAGATGCCGGTTCACCAAAATTTTTTGGAAATTTTATCAGGCAAATTCTTTGGCCAAAATAGGTGAGAGACGTGGGGGGTCTTTTGGCTATAAAAAGACCCCCACGCCTAGGTTTGATAGGTATCATCTTTAGAAAGGGTTCTAAATTCTAGAAAAATTTTGGAAGCCAGCCGCCCTCTCTCCTCCTTCTTCTCCTTCATCTCCATCCTTCATCTTCTCAAAAAAGAATCAAAAGTTGAGTGCTTTGAGGGAAAAAAATTTAGCCACTGCAGCACCTCTGCGCGAGCTAGCACTCCCGCGGAGGAAGATCTTTCTAGAGCTTTGCTTGGACTATCCGTAGAGGCCAGATGCGTGTGCGGCTACATAAGGTGATCAAGGCATCATCAAAGTCCACAAAATAAAAAGATATCAGATCTGATCTCATTAGAAATTAGGATTAGAAATCAATTAGGTTGTTGAAATTCTGCATAACTACATGTTAGACATAAAATTATGCATACTTGTTTAGAATAAATGTTTAAAATTTTGGATGTATTTTTGTTGTAGAGATATGATCTCTAGCATACATAGAAATTAAATAGTTTAATTTATGCTTCCGCTATAAAATTTTTAAAATTATATGCATGCGACCACTAGAGTTCCCAACAGTGGTATCAGAGCCATAGGTTCAAAGTAGTTTAAACATTTATGACTAAAACAAGTTTTCTAATCCTAGTAGTCAAGTAATCCGATTGGAATGATCACCAGGCTGTCATAGGAGAAAGAAGGGTTCATAACCCTCTTTTTCCATTCAATGTGATCTCTTATGGCTTGTAGGGGTGCCACTGTGATCCAATCCTTGAAGATGAACTACGAAAAGAAGATTAAAAGTAGTTTTAATCTTTGTAATTAAATCTGAAATCATAGATATATTTAGATTAGATCTACAAGAGATTTATGATTGATTTAATTGCTATTTTTATATAATAAATCAGATCTGAAAATCAGATGCATATGATGTATGTTGTTTAGATTAAATTCATGTTAGTTTGTATATATGATGTATGAACATTAATCAAATAAAATTTAAACATGAATTAAATCTGAAATAAGCATGTTTAATTGACAAACTCAAATCTGAAAATAAGTTTTAACAACTAAAAGTTTGTAATTAACATATGATTCAAGACCTATGCAATGATCTGAAATTTTTCATAAACCTACACTTAATTGAGAATTAAGTGATTTAGAATTGTGAATTGAAATCTAATTGACATTGCATAAATCTTGGGGGTATTTGGGTTAGCTCATATCAAGTTTTAATGAACTGGGTTAGACCTAAGGTTATAATCAAAGATGGACTAATTGGAGTAATTGATCAAATCTAACTAAGTAGTAATTAGATTAGGACAAGGATACTCAATCAAATATAATAGTTGTACTTGATCAATTCCATGTTTTTGACTAGACCAAATGGAACTTAATTGAGGTTCAGTGGTTGAGCCCGAGTCATTAGGATGGTCAAAATCAAAATTGATTAACCAGTCAGTGTCTAAGATAAGTTTGGCAGTTTCGACCTGTGGTTTTTAATTAAGAGCTACTCGCACTAATTCGCCTTTGTCGAGTTAATGGCATATCCCATCCACCAATCTCACTTATCTGGCCGACTTCGTCAATCATTTTTAATTAGATCACTTAATGATTCGAGTTGACCCATGCCTGTAAGAAAAATCAGTGTGACTGATTTAGGTGCCTAAGAACCGGATTAAATCTAGTTTTTTTTTAATTTGACTTGGTGAAGTCAGTGGGAGGATCCAGATTAACTGGGTCTTCTCTTCTCTTCTCTCTATTAAATTAAATCCTCTAAAATTATTAGGTCCCTAAAATGAAATAGTTATAGAAATAACTAGCTCAAAGCCTCCCATTAAGTTGAATGATAATGGGTCCAATGGTTCGATAATCATTGGAGGCGCCACACGCCTGATGCTTATCGACCATTGGAATTATCATCCATAATATAATGATTCAATTGTGCTCTCTGATAGGTAATCAGGTTAGCCAAGCCACACTCGGGCCTGGCTACTTGTTAGTGAGTTATATTGAATTCTGTCATGTTAATGGTTGGATCTAAACAGGACTTTCAGTGGAGGCGCCACACGCCTGCTGAAGAGGTGCCTGAGGCAAAATTAACACTAAAAATTGTTTAGATAAAATAATTGGTTAAAAAACCTACCCATTGATGCACATGGGTTAGCCGAGCCACACTCTGGCCCATATGCGTGTTTGGAACCCTAGTGGTCGCATGCATATATTTTTAAATTTTTTACAGCGGAAGTATAAATTAAACTATTTAATTTCTATGCATGCTAGAGATCATATCTCTACAATAAAAATAGATTCAGGACTTTAAACATTTATCCTAAACAAGTATGCATGATTCTATGTCTAACATGTACTCATGCAGAATTTCGACAATCTAGTTGATGTCTAATCCTAATTTATAATGGGATCAGATCTGATACCTTTTTGCTTTGAAGATTTTGATGATGCCTTGATCACCTTGTGTAGCCACACATGCGTTCGGCCTCTACGAATAGTCCACGCAAAGCTCTAGGATGATCCTTAACTACAGGAGTGCTAGCTCGCGCAAAGGTGCTGCAGTGGCTGAACTTTTCTCCCTCGAAGCACTCAACTTTTTATTCTTCTTCGAGATGATGAAGGATGAAAAGATGAAGGAGAAGAAGGAGGAGAGAGGCCGGCTGGCTCTCAGAATTTTTTCAGAATTTAGAATCCTTTCTAAAGACCATCATTTTTAAACCCTAGGCATCGGGGTCTTTTTATAGCCAAAAGACCCCCCATGACTCACAACTATTTTAGCCAATGAATTTGGCTGAGAAAATTTTAAAAAATTTTGGTGAACTAGCAGCTAGGAGATGAACAAATTCTCTTTTAATTATGTGCCATGAATCCCTAAAAATTAGGGCGTTCATGTGCCCAAAACTTCAGCCGCACGCCATCCTGCTTCATGCCCCATGTTGTCCCTACAAATTAGAGATTTGATTCCAATCTTTTAGGAAGATTTGAGGCACCATATTTTTCCACAAAATAGCCCCACGCCTCCTCTTTCCTCATGCCAAAAATTGGCCAAAAATAAAGAGGATAGGTGCCACTAATTTTAGGGATAAGGATGAGGTGTCTTTCTTCTCCAAGAAAGAAAGGTAGGGTCCTAAAATTTAGAGATTCTTCTTCTTATCAATTTCTGAATCTTTGAACTTAGAATCCTTATCAATTAAGGACTTTTAATAGGCTTGGGTCAAGCCCAATCCAATTGAATCAAGTTTGATTAATTGGGTCGAGCCTAATCAACTCGGATCGAATCCAATCCAATTAGGTCAAATCCTGATGTAGCCCATGGAGTGGCTGTTATGTTCCTTTCGCGCAGTCCCGAACTGGAGGCGTCACTTGGGCCTTTTAACAAAATCGAGCTGCTCGAGCTTGGCTCAGGCTTGGCCTGGTAAAAGCTAGGCTCGAGCTCGACCCGTTAGTCAAACAAACCCGAGCTCAAGCCTAAAATGAAGTCCGTTTAAATTCGAGCTCGAGCCCGAGCAGCTCACAAGCTCGTTTGGGCTCGTGACTTCAAGCACGGAGCAGGCCGAGCTGGTTTTTTTTTTTCTTTTTTCCTCTTCCCTCTCCCCACCCTCACTTGCCGTCTTTTAAAAGCTCACACCCAGTTGCCGTATAGAATCGATGCTTCGATATTCGTGGGAAACTCGAGCGCTCCCCACCTCTTCCCTCAAGCACAAGATCTGCCACTGTTACTCGCCAGTGCTTCGATATTCGTGGAAAACTCAAACCCCCCATTTAAAAGACGTCACCGCCCCTTTAACAGCATCACTGCTGGAGCACTGCACTCCCCTCCTATTGGGTCGGACATGTGGTCAATGACATTCAATAAAAATCCTACTATAGATTTTTTTAGTTTGAATGAACCATCCCTTTTCCCCAGATCAAAATGTAATCATCACTGTTGCCCAGAGATGGTCACCCAAGAGGGGGGTGAATTGGGTGTTTTAAAACTTTTTGACTAATTAAAACAAAACACACAAGTGTATGTGCAAAGGTAAAACTAAAGTAGAAATCACAGTCAAACGCAAACACACAAAGATTTATAGTGGTTCGGAGCTTCCATTGCTCCTACATCCACTCCCCAAACACCTTTGGAAATTTCCACTATAATCAGCGATTACAGTACGGTAGTTTTGCGAGTTCACTACCCAACTCGTTGTTTTACTCCGGGCTAACAACGAACCCTACAATCCCCCAATTTAACCTAGGCTTGGGACGCCTATCCCTTGTTCCAAGTCCCTTGACTGGAACAAGCACAATAAACAAAGGTTTTACAAAGATTTAAAAGCTCTTAATGAAGCGAATATAACAATGAGAAATAATAAAACCCGGAAGAACCATTTTAGCCGTTGGAAGCGTGGGTAATGGTGGTTCTTCCGATGTGGATCGTGTTGGCTTGAATGTGAGCTTTGAATGCCGAGTGGGAGTGAGTAGTTGAGCACGAAATCAGATGGAAAAGCTTGAATGCACTTGATTTCTCCTCTTGAAAGCTCTAACTCCCTTGAACCTCTTTTTCTTTCTTCTCTCTTGAATGATCTTGTGTTGGGTTGGTGAGAAGTTGTTGGAAGGCACTTAAAAGCTCCCTTTTATAGCCCAAAAAGCAATAGATCCGTTAGACACAAAAATATGACCGTTTGAAATTCAAATTTATCTGAAAAAGTGTGTCAGTCACGTTCCAGGCACTCCGGAGACGTCTCCGCTTCGACGCGAGACGTCTCGGCTGTATAAAATTTCTCTTGACGTTGTTTGGAGTCGACTCGGCACTTTTACGGGGACGACTCTGAAGAAGAACGACTTGAATGCTTGTTCTTCTGTTTTTTTGAGAGAGTCGGCTCGGTACTTTATGGGGACGTCTCGGGATTTTTGCGCTTTTTGCATGGGGACGACTCTGTAGTTGTATCACCGAAAAACACGTCCTCTGGAATCCCCTGAGAGAGTCGACTCGGCGCTCTCTGGGGACGTCTCGGGAAGTCCGCTTTTTACTCGTGGGGACGACTCCGCGTCCTTCGGAGACGACTCGCGCACATCCCTTGAAATCGGCCTTTCTGCCGCCTCTGAGAGAGTCGACTCCGCAGAGTCAGGAGTCGACTCCGACCCTGCGAGACGCCTCGCCAGGTGCCGGGGACGTCTCCAGACGTGCCAATTCTTCCTGTTCGTGCCAGAGACGTCTCTGAGACAACCCGGAGACGTCTCGGCTGTCCCTGATCTGTTTTCTTCAACTCAAAAATTCTTCAATAAATCCTTGAAAAATATGGAAACTTGCCTAGACATTTCTTAACAATATTCTTAATTAAACACCTGAATTCCTCAAATAAATTGTTAAGATAAGTGGAATTATACTCTAGTGTTTTGTATTCATCAAAATCCATTAGGGGGTCAACAATCTCCCCCTTTTTGATGATGACAAAACACTGAGTATATGCAAAATTCGAAATTTAAACATATACACAGTATTTGATCAGATGTACAAGTATTGTGCTTTGGTTAGAGCTAGATATAGCGTGCATAATTCAAAATAGTCTTTCAGTTCTATCCTTATGCATAAGTATTGATCTTAGTAGCTCTTGAGCAATTTTAGCATATCAACTGAGTTTGAATCAAGTTAAGATGTAAGTTGATGAAATATTGATGCTGAAGACAATTGAAAGCTAAGCACTTTTTGACTCCCCCTTTCTTTTCCAGAAGGGCAATTATCTTAAAGCCAATATTCTTCAATTTTATCTTTTCTAATTCAACTTTTAAGTATGAGTGTAAATTTTGCATTCCATATATTTGTTCTATTTTCTATTCCATATACTCCATATATTGGTTCTACTCCATACACTCCATATATTGGTTCTACTCCCCCTTTTTGTCATCAACAATGAAGGGGACAAATTTTCCTTAGGTACCTAAAACACAATTCCTAGTAGAATTCAGCATATTATCATGAATCACTCAAGGATATTCAAGTTATGTTCCCTCTGTCCAAGTTATTTTTATTAATGAATTCAGCATTCATTTCACTCCCCCTTTGTTTTGGAATTCATTTAAGACCTTTTAAAAGTAGTTATCACAAGTTGTGCTCCCCCTGTTTCATATGCGTTGATAAGTTGTGTCAAATTTGAGCACTTAAGGTATGTTATGAGATTTTTATGGCACATCACAGAATTACATACACAAAGTTTGATTCCACAGAATTGGAAACATACAAAGTTTCAAAAGGAATTGTATGACATTCATATATCATTGCAATCATTTGAAGTCATTACAGGGTTAAAAAGGAAATCATTACAAGTATTGATTCCTAATACAAAAGAGGTTTCAAAATGAGCCTAGGATTTTACAAAAAAAGTGAACCCTATATGTTTACAAAATGTCCTTCAACGGCGACGTTGCTCAATAGCCCTAGCTGCAGCCTCTATAAATGCATTTATAGAATCCAGTAGAGTTCTAAACTGATCTCCCTGAGATTGATGAAAGGCTGCCACTAATGCTTCGAACTCAAGACTTGCCCTTTCAATTTTTCCTCTAAGTTGGGCAGCCACGGTGCCCACATTGCCTCCAGGGCTCGTCAACTCTTGAGGACCATCTGATATGATCTTCAATTTCTCCTGTAGCTCAATTGATCTTATAGTTTGGATGGTACCCACATGAACCAATTCTGATGCTGTAGCTTCTACCTGAGCTTTGATTTCCTTCAATTCTTGTAGGAGAGCTTCATGTGAGGTACGGATGGGGGCCAGCTCAGCAGAGACTATGGATCTCATCTCTTCCCTCATCTGCTGGCATATCACAGATGCTAGGGTGTGCATCTGCTCATCAGATAAAGTGAATGGCCCACCGACTGGAGGAGGAGGAGGCATAGAGGTGGATGGTCCAGCCGAGCTTGAAGGTACATCAGGGAAGGCCATAGGGCTATGTGGAGGAGAGTGGTGGTCAGGCTCCTGATGTGGGATCTCAGGCTCTAAGGTTTGGGATTTTCTTTTAGAGACCTTAACCCAAGATCCATCTACCTTGTGAAACTCCATTCTACGCATTGTGCTTTCATTGTAGTAGTCGGTGTTTCTTAAAGGTTTTGCCGGCTCATTTTCTGGAATTGGAACTTTGAAATGTTTGAACAGTAAGGTAAAGATCATCCCATATGGTATGCTAAACCTAGAGTACCTATGACATATGGAGATGTAGTTTAACATAAGTCTAGGGAGGTTTAGGGGAATCCCTAGCAAGATATGGTGCATGATAGCTAAATCTCGCTCCGAAACGAAATCGAAGCGACCGGTTTTTGGAAACAAGACCCGGTTAACAATGCTCAAAAGCAGTCTCATCTCGGCATTGAGGTCTTGGGAGTTAACTACGTCAAGAGGGCCGCAGTCCTCTCTTCCTAAGAGTAGGTTTAGGGCAATCTCCCTTTGGGGATGTGAGGTCGGAGCCTCACCGTATTTAGAGATTTGTAATACGCTAGATAGAATATCCTCATTGATTTCTATCAATGTCCCTCGGACATATCCGGTGTACCCCGAGTCCCCTAAGGCCATGTTGCTAAACATTTCTCTAACTAGGCCGGGATAGGTTGATGTGTTTAGGGTACATAGGTATTCCCAACCTTGGGCTCGGAGTCTCTCTCCAATAGAGAACCCCTCACTAGCTAAGAACTGGAAATCTATGAACCTACCCGTGGTTACTGTGCGATTTGCACAGGAAGGGGTCACGGTTGGCGGAGCAACCGGAGGAGACGGCGCGGAAGGCTCTTCCCTCCGTTCCTCGTCGTCGTTTGCTACCCTAGGATGCCTCCCACCAGTTCGCCTAGCTCTCTTAGGTGCCATGGATTGGAAACTCTAGGGAAATGGGGAGATTTTGGTTTGGTTTGTGGTGGAGAGAAAATGGAGGCTAGGGTTTTTCGTTGGGGACGAAAGAGGATAGCTCGGGTCGGCTCGAGCTGTTTCGACCCTAATTTAAAAACTTTCGTTCGGTCCCCGAGACGTCTCCGCGACTAATGCGAGATGTCTCGCCGGGGGGACGTCTCTGTGATTTGCCAGAGATGTCTCGGCACTGAAAAATTTCAGACTGATTTCTATCTTTTCCCAATTTATTTTATTCAACCACAATAATCAGTGTGATTTCTTTTGGTGAATATAGAGTGAGTTTGCTTGTGATCCTTCCCTTCAATAATACATCCTACAAAAGTTTTTATAATGACTTTTGAATTCATCAATATTGAAATGAGGAATGTTTGACCAAGTTTCGAATGCCTATGAAATAGGCTCTGAAAATATCTCCATGAAGAGTCCAAGGGAGGGTAACCATCCTCCGGAAAGTCAAACAATTCGTCATTTAACTTAGATAGATTCATGCTTTCACTTAATAGACACTAGGTTTGCTATTTGTGACCTTAAGGTGTATTACTAGCTTGAATAGCATTCACATGTATTTCTAGAGCTTACAAAGCTTTGCATTACAAGTTCAATCTAATTGCTAGGGTCATACAAGCACAAAGCATTCCTTAGAAAGTTGAACCTATCTTTACAAAGGGGCTTTGTAAAGATATCGGCCAATTGATTTTCAGTACATACATATTCAATCATCACATCATTTTTCAGCACATGATCCCTTATAAAGTGATGCCTAATCTCTATGTGTTTTGATTTAGAGTGTTGGACAGGATTTTTTATTAAATTAATTGCACTTGTATTATTACATCTAATTGGTATGTTGTCCATTTTGATACCGAAGTCTTCAAGTTGTTGCTTAATCCAAAGCACTAGGGCACAACAGCTTCCAGCTGCAATGTACTCAGCCTCAGCTGTGGATAAGGCAACTGAGTTCTATTTCTTGCTAAACCAAGAAACTAAATTTGCACCCAGGAATTGACATGTGCCACTAGTGCTTTTTCTGTCGAGTTTGCACCCGGCAAAATCAGCATCGGAATAAGCAATTAAATTTATGTCAGATTGTTTAGAATACCATAAGCCTACATTAGATGTCCCTACTAGATATCTGAATATTCTCTTAACAGCTTGCAAGTGCGATTCCTTAGGACATGCTTGGTATCTGGCACACATGCAAACACTGAATAATATGTCTGGTCTACTAGCAGTAAGGTAAAGTAAAGAGCCTATCATACCTCTGTACAATTTGCAGTTATACTTTTACCTTTTTCATCTTTGTCGAGCTTGCAACTTGAGCCCATGGGTGTGCTGATTTCCTTTGCATCCTTCATCTTGAATTTTTCCAACATTTCCTTGATATATTTGGACTGACTGATGAAGATGCCTTCCTCTGATTGTTTTATTTGTAGCCCAAGGAAGAAGTTGAGCTCACCCATCATGCTCATTTCAAAT
The DNA here is from genome assembly GCF_009389715.1 of Phoenix dactylifera. Taxonomy (NCBI): domain Eukaryota; kingdom Viridiplantae; phylum Streptophyta; class Magnoliopsida; order Arecales; family Arecaceae; genus Phoenix; species Phoenix dactylifera. Next base: position 69,187 of record NW_024067880.1, read on the forward strand.
TCTCCCTGCATAAGCTTGGCAAACTCTTGACAAAGACTATCATTAGTAGCACCAAAAATTATATCATCCACATAAATTTGCACAACCAATAAGTCATTTCCTTTTCTTTTAATGAAGTGGGTTTTGTCTACATTTCCTCTCCTAAATTTATTTTCAATTAGGAAATTACTTAATCTTTCATACCATGCCCTAGGGGCTTGCTTAAGTCCATACAATGCTTTATGCAATTTATAAACATAATCTGGATGTAAGTGGTTTTCAAAACCTGGAGGTTGTCCTACATAAACTTCCTCCATTATATAACCATTTAAAAATGCACTTTTTACATCCATTTGATAGAGTTTAAAATCCATGAAGCATGCATATGCCAAAAGTAGTCTAATAGCCTCTAGCCTAGCAACAGGAGCAAAAGTTTCATCAAAATCTATTCCTTCCTCCTGATTATAGCCTTTGGCAACTAGTCTAGCTTTGTTTCTTATAACTATTCCATCTTCATCTAGTTTATTTCTATATACCCACTTGGTGCCTATAATTGAAACATTAGGGGGTCTTTTCATTAGAGTCCAAACTTGATTTCTTTCAAATTGATTTAATTCCTCTTGCATAGCATTTATCCAATTTTCATCCTTTTCGGCTTCCTCTAGTGATTTAGGCTCTATTTGTGAAACGAAAGCAAGATAATTACTAGTATTTCTTAGAGAGGATCTTGTCCTTACCCCTTGTGAAGGATCACCAAGGATTAGATCCCTTGGATGACCATGTGCATACCTCCATTCCCTTGGAAGATCTTTGATTTCTTGCTTGGGGGCTGATCTTCTTCATCTTGCTGAATTATATCTTCCTTGACTTCATCCTCAAGTTGTTTGTCTTGTATGGAGAACTCCTTCATTCTGTCTTCAAGTATACCTGCATCACTATCTTCTTCTTTTCTAGAAGAATCTCCATTAGCTTCATCAAAAACAACATGAATGGATTCTTCAACAACGAGAGTTCTCTTGTTGAAGACCCTGTATGCTCTACTAGATGAGGAATAACCTAAGAAGATCCCCTCATCTGATTTAGCACTAAATTTACTTAGATTGTCCTTTCCATTGTTTAAAATAAAGCAGCGACAACCGAAAACATGAAAATAGCTTATATTGGGCCTTCTTATTTTTCATTACTCATAAGGGTGTTTTCTTTAGGATAGATCTCACTAAAGCACGGTTTAAAATATGACATGCAGTATTTATTGCTTCAGCCCAAAAGTACTTTGGTAGATCCGATTCGCACAACATGGTACGAGCCATATCTGCTAGTGTGCGATTCTTCCTTTCTACCACCCCATTTTGTTGGGGTGTCCTAGGGGCCGAGAAATTGTGATTGATACCGTTTTCTTCATAAAATTTTTCAAAGTACTGATTTTCAAACTCGGTACCATGATCACTCCTAATTGCTTTTAGTTTAAGATAAGTTCATTCGAAATCCTATTATGAAACTTGATAAAAGCGGAAAAGGACTCATCTTTATGTGCAAGAATGAAACCCATGTAAAACGTGAAAAATCAATCAACAATCACAAGACCAAATTTCTTACCCCCTAGACTAGCAGTTCTAGTAGGTCCAAATAGATCCATGTGAATTAGTTCTAAGGGTTTTGATGTCGAGACTATGTTCTTAGACTTAAAGAAACTTCTTGTTTGTTTCCCTAGTTGACATGCAGCACAGATTTTGTTCTTTTCAAAGTCTATTTTTGGTAATCCTTTGACTAGATCTTTTGTAATCAATTTAGAAATTAAATCCATGCTAGCATGTCCTAACCTACGATGCCATAACCAGCTAGTCTCATTGACTTTGGCATCCATGGCTACAAGACATTGGCCATCCTTCATGGTGAGATCATCAAGATCTACCATGTTAAACATTTCCACGCCTATGTCCCGTAAGTATGATTTCATTGTCAATTGGACTACTAATTATGCATAGTGAAGATTCCAAAGACACTTTAAAAGCTTTTGTCACAAAATTGACTTATACTTAATAAATTATGTTTTAATCCATTAACTAACAATACATTGTCAATAAATGAGGAGGGGTGATATGGAGATTTTACCCAACGCCAATGATTTGACCTTTAGCATTGTCTCCAAATGTGACTACTCCTCCTTTCGATTTGAAGGTGACGAAAAGGCTCTTGTCACCGGTCATATGCCTTGAGCAACCACTATCAAGATACCACATTCTCTTTTTGCTCCCGGCTGCAAGGCATACCTCATCGTCTTCGAATGCCATGAAGCACAAGTTGGACGTCTCTTCCTTCTCTTCCTCGGAGGATGATGTGTCACTATCATCCCAAGTTGCTTTCAACGCCTTCTTCTTCTTCTTTCCAAAGTGCTTCTTCTGTTGAGGGCATTCGGAACGGATGTGTCCCGGTCTTCTTGCAATCATAACATATGATTGGGATCTCTTTCTTTTTCTTTTTCCTTTTCCCAATCATTTCTCCCGTCCAAACTTCTTTTTGGGAAGGGTTTCTTTCTTCTCATGAATTTCTTGAACTTCCTTGACTATTAAGCCCAAGTCCTCATCTTCGCTTTCTTCTTCACTCTCACTACTTTCTTCTTCACAAACACTCGAAGTAGACCTTGAGTGCGATTGTCTTCTTCTTCGGGCCAAATCTTCTTCATGTTGCTTCATTGTGAGCTTCAATGCGTCATCATGAGCCCAATAGTTGTTTCAGTCCCAATGTGTTGAGGCTTTAGCTTCTACGATCGCCGTGACCTTCGCTTCCCATGCTTTTGGCAAGGGACCTGAGTGTTGCCCAAGGGTGACAAGCCAAGAGGGGGGGTGAATTGGTTTCTTTAATTTTAACTATCTTACTTGTGTTAAATGATGAGTTAGTGAACTTAAAACAAATCACAAATACAAACAACAAGAAGTATAGTGGTTCGGTGCCTCTCCTTAGCACCTACGTCCACTCCCCAAGCGACCCCTTGGGAATTCACTATAATCCCGCGGATTACAGTTGGATTGTTTTTCGGGCTCACAATCCAAAAACCTTTACACTTGGTTTTCCGGGTTCACCAAAAAACCTATGTTGGTTTTACGGGCTCACCAACGAAACCTATACAATTGGTTTTACGGGTTTCACAAACAACCTACGTTGGTTTTACGGGCTTACCAACAACCTATGTTGGTTTTATGGGCTCACCAACGAACCTTTACAATTAATTTTTCGGGTTCACCAATCAACCTATTCCGTTGGTTTTGCGGGCTAACCAAACCAACCTTTACAAGTAGTTTAATAAACAAAGGAAGAAGATTTAAACTCCTAGATGAGCAAATATAACAATATAATCTACAAAGAAGAGTTTAGAGAATATTTATCGCTTGATGTGACTTCTCTCTTCTTTGTCAAGGATGCTTCACTCTTCAAGGGTGGATGGAGCTCTTGATGACTCTTTGAATCTGCTCAAACCACTTTCTTTTGATTCTTGAATGAAGCACTTGGATGAAGCTTGCCTTGCTAGGGTTCTCTCTTGAATGCACTTGATGTATTTTCTAAAGCTTGCTTCCTCTGATGAATACTCCCTCTTAAATACTTCTCCAACCTCCAAATAGTCCTTCCTGACCGTTGGATTGAAGAAACTAGCCGTTTTATAGCCGTTGGGAGTCCAAAAGCACTTCTGCACAACTAGCCGTTATGCTTCTGCCCGTGCTTGGGTCGACCCAAACTTTTCTTGGGTCGACCCCAAACCTTGGGTCAGCTCAAACTTTTTCTTGGGTCGACCCAACCTTCAGAAACACAGAAACTTGGAATTCAGCTTTCCTTCACTTGGGTCGACCCAACCTTTCCTTGGGTCGACTCAAGGTTCAGTTGGGTCGACTCAACTTCTTCTTGGGTCAACCCTAACAGGGTTTCAGAGAACCTTTTCAGTCTTCTGTTCTGTCTTGCCTTTGGGTCGACCCACACAGGGTTTGGGTCGACTCAAGCTTGGGTCGACTCAACTTCATCTTGGGTCGACCCTCTCAGTAAATCCAGAGAACCATTTTCTGAGTTGTTTTGAGGATCTTGATGTTTGGGTCGACTCATGCTTTCCTTGGGTCGACCCAACACACTGTTCATCAGTGCCATTTTTGCAGAAGTGTGCCAAATGATTTCTTGATGTGCCGGGGTCGACCAAATCATCCTTTGGGTCGACTCAATCCCACACTTTGCTGCATCTCAAGGTTAGATTCATTCAAATAAACAATGAAATGTATCTATATCAATTTATACAAATATACTGAGAGTAACAGACTTATAAATGAAGTATCGTTTTAACTTATAACATACTCTTGTTAAATGCTTGTTAATCATCAAATAACACTATCATCCTCAATCTCCCCCTTTTTGATGATTACAAAATAAAGAGTATGAGCCTATTGATACTTGTCTTTAAAATCAGTTTTTGAAAGGGCTTAACTTGCTGAATTTCAGCTTTTCATATATAAGAGTGAAGTCTCCCCCTATATCATTCAAATGTTGCCAATTTGACTTTTTGAATTACTCCCCTTTCATTTATAATTCATTAAAGATGAAACTCCAAAAATTTGAGATAAACATGAGTTTCAGGTTATGTATCGAGGTGTGAAGGTGTGTGCCAAATTCTAAAATTATATGTGCCAATTCTGAAATTTGATATAAATTTTTGACTTGATCATTTTCATTGTTGCAAATTGCTCCCCCTTGGATGTATATGCTTTCCTATATGATTTTCAATTTGTTTTACAAATTATTTCTCTTTCTTTCTTTACTTCTCCTCTTATTACTCTATCTTTACTTCTCCCCTATTACTCTTTCTTTACTTATCCCCCTTTTTGTTACTCTATTTACTCTATCTTTACTTCTCCCCTATTACTCTTTCTTACTTCTCCCCCTTTTGTTATCATCAAATAGGACATGGGAAAGGACACAATAACAAACATTCAAACTTCATTGATCAAAAATAGGAACATTTTAGTACAATCATGCCAAAAACAAAAGCAAATACAATGTTCCTCAATCAAGGTTCAAAATACATGATCAATACAAAATACATATGAGAACTAGATACATATCTTAGGCTCTAAACAAGATCGTGAGACTCTCTCGGATCGCTTGGCTACGGCTCTCTTGGGTCCCATTTCTCCAAGATATTGAAGTAATCTACTGTTTGGAGATGATTGGAGAAGATTTGAGAGTGGAAAATAGGGTTTTCGGAAGAGGACAAAGGGTAAACAGTGCCCTAGATAGCTCACGGGTCCCCCTTTTAACAGTGGGGTCCCGACGTTGGGTCGACTCAAGAATTTTCTTGGGTCGACTCAACGTTGGGTCGACCCTATTCTGGGTTGGGTCGACCCAAGTTCAGAAATTTTTTCTCTCTTTCTTTTCGCTTCTAAAAATTTTCTTACTTCCAATCCTTACAAATTCTTTCTGGGACAATGATACATGAGTAAGGAATCTATAGATTACAAGTTTGACTCATGTTCATAGGTTTTTAGAAATGGGAGGAATGTATCATGAGACTGCTTGCTCCCTTTTATATCTCTTTAATAAAAAGGATCACATATGCCTAATTCCCTCCTTAGCGTGCAGAATCTATCTTCACTCAAGGGTTTTGTGAATATGTCGGCTAATTGTTTTTCAGTGCATATATGCTCAATACATATGTTTCCCATTTTGCACACGATCCCCTAATAAAATGATATCTTATTTCTATGTATTGGCTTTAGGGAATGAGATATTAAGGATGTAAGCCAGAAGTGATCTCTAAATGTAGATTCCAAAGATAGTTTTGAAATCAAGAGTAGATGGAATCTTTTTCAAGTTATTTCAAGGAGTATCAAGAATAATATTCAAAGAAAGCCACGAATGAAAATCCAATTTTTTTTAATATATTAAGTATATAGCAACATGAGAGCAATCTAATTAATTTTTAGAGTATAGTATAAGAGCAGATAAGATCAAAACTTATATACTCGAAAAACATAAGATTATGTTGAATCCTTAATTCTTAATGACTTCAAAGTTCTTTCATGATATAAAAGTATTGGAGCATAGATACCAAAATATGAATTTATGCAATGTAGGATACATAAAATTCAGGGCTTTGAAAGTTCTTTTAAAGCTCTCTTAAAGACTTTCTTTTACTCCTTTAAAGATCATAGAATCAAAATCAATTAAAATGAATTGGCTCAGGATTGGAAACACTAAAGTGCAAGCCAATAAGAACTCATAAGTAGATTCTAAGATAAATTTTCGAAACTAAGACAGATGGAATCCTTTTCAATTAAATTTTTAGAAATAAATGATTTACCGATGAATACAGATGGAAATCCAACTTTCAAAAAGATATTCAATGAAGCACAAAGTTTAATACCACTTTATATTAGTATTCTTTGTCTCATCTTTAGATGCGAATTTATACGATTAAGTTCTATTATGATCTCTCACTCTGAAAATTTTCTTTCTCCCCCTTAATTAATCATTCCATTTGAGGAGTTAGAGTTTGAAGATAATTTTCAATAAAGAGAGTTGAGTATTTAAAGCTCCCCCTCCAAAAGATGCATTTTCTTTCAAACCTTTTTTTTTGTTTCTTCTATAATATCAAGAATTGTAGAGTGATCTAGAATTTTTTCAAAATTTAGTAAGCAATCACCTCTTTTTAATCTTTCAAGAATAAATTATATTTTCTCTTATTTTTTTTTTGAATATGTATGGAAATATTTAATCAGAAAATAATTCTTTTGAAGCTCAAATTTCTTTCAAAAGTAATTCACATTTTCTTTCCTATAAGAATTATTGAAGTGAGTTGAAGTATTCTAAGCTTAGGATCATTAACTCTCTCTTAAAAATAGCTTTTCTTTTTAATGATAGAAAGCATTTAATTACTGTAGGAGTGTATATTCAAAATGATTAATTTCTTAGTCATAGTTTTTCAGCAATGTATATATGAAGCACCATAAATTTTTTTAATATCCAAAATAATATCATATGTTTAGACCATTTATTTGCAATCAAAGATCATTGAAAAATGCATGCATTTAGACTAATTTTAATAAACTTATAAGATAGAAAATGATATGTTTTAGATGCGTATCAGAGCAAAACAATCAAGGCATCAAAATTAATTCTATTTTTCTTAAACCGTAGTTTTCATCCAGGAATCATATTGAGTTATTCCTCAAAATGATGCAATCATTGAAGCATATAATTGAAAGTTACAAAAATGCAATGATAGAAGCATTTTTTAAATTAAGTTTAAGCTTTTATTACAAAATCAGATTCTGAATTTCATAAAAATTTTCAAGGAGGCTTTCATGATTATAATTTGAGATATGCATCTTCTACATTGTAGCTTATCTTAAATTATTAAGATTGAAAACACATATTTCAAGAACATTAGAGCACATCCAGAATCTTTGTAATTCATATTGAATTTTGGTACAATTGGAGGACATTATGTACTAATGTTAGGCAAGATAAAAGATAAATCGGAATCAATTCATTTTGCCTAATGTTGCAAATTCAAATTATTCTTTTCTTTTATTTTTCAAATATATTCATTAAAACAAAATGATGTTGTTGTTGGGTAATAACATGTTTCAATCAAATTTTATAGGCATGAAGCATTACAAGTTATATTTAGGAAAGATCTTTGTTATTTTGAATATTGAAAACATATAATTCAAAACATCATGTGACATGCACAAATTAATCATTATGCATTAAAATATTAAGAACAAGCATGGGTCAAGATCAAAATCAATTCTTTTCAAATAAACTCCCCCTATTTAAATATAATCTTGTATGATTTCATCCTTAAAGTGTGTTTTCAAGTGATTAAAAAATTGACTTGATTTTTGCTTATATACTTTTATTTACTTTGTCTTTCATTTTTACCTTCTTATGCTCTATACTCTATTTGCTCCCTATCGGTCTGGAGTTGGAAGGGGCACGAGAAGGTACTACCACTAGCCTCCCTCTTGTGCCGTCCCTAATATACCCTACACCAAATAGTTGGGTTAAATAGTGCCGGGTACTACCATTAGCCTCCCCCATTGGGCACCATCCCTATGATGAAGCAAAATAGAAATGTTAAAATGTTCACTTCAAACTCTCCCTATTTAAGTGTAATTAATTACGGATTTTATCCCTTTTCACAAGTCTCACCAAATATGCCGAATTGTATTATGCTTGTTTTTCTTTTCCTTAAGATTTGAAGGCCACTTAAAAGCTCCCTTTATAAGCCCAAAAAGGCAATAGATCCGTTAGACACAAAAATATGACCGTTTGAAATTCCAAAATTTACCTGAAAAAGTGTTGGTCAGTCACGTTCCAGGCGCTCCGGAAGACGTCTCCGCTTCGGACGCGAGATGTCTCGGCTGTATAAAATTCTCTTGACGTTGTTTGGAGTCGACTCGGCACTTTTAATGGGGACGACTGCCGAAGAAGAACGACTTGAATGCTTGTTCTTCTGTTTTTCTGAGAGAGTCGGCTCGGTACTTTACGGGGACGTCTCGGGATTTTTGCGCTTTTTGCATGGAGACGACTCCGTAGTTGTATCACCGAAAAACACGTCCTCTGGAATCCCCTGAGAGAGTCAACTCGGCGCTCTCTGGGGACGTCTCGGGGAAGTCCGCTTTTTACTCGTGGGGACGAGCTCCGCGTCCTTCGGAGACGACTCGCGCGCATCCCTTGAAATCGGCCTTTCTGCCGCCTCTGAGAGAGTCGACTCCGCAGAGTCAGGAGTCGACTCCGACCCTGCGAGACGCCTCGCCAGGTGCCGTCGGGGACGTCTCCAGATGTGCCAATTCTTCCTGTTCGTGCCAGAGACGTCTCTGAGACAACCCGGAGACGTCTCGGCTTGTCCCTGATCTGTTTTCTTCAACTCAAAAATTTTTCAATAAATCCTTGAAAAATATGGAAACTTGCCCTAGACATTTCTTAACCAATATTCTTAATTAAATGTCATGCCCCGAACCCAGCACCCGGGGTCCGGTACGGCGACCGGCCGCATGAGCCCTAGAGCAGTGCCCTAAAGGATCATGCAAGGCCTATGATTAACAAAATTCCAATAAATCCATAATTAATTTAATAATTTAATAAAACCAAATCCGACATGTCAAATAAACAATTTAGTTCAATTTCGAGCTCTTCAAATATTCATCGACATCAAAGAAGGATAAACAACTAACTAAACTTAATGACTCTGGTACTCGCACTCTGCGCCCATCCCATCCAAAACTATGCATCCTGCAACTCTGGTAAAGAAAAAGAAGAAAAAAGGGGGGTGAGCTTTACAGGCCCAGTAAGGAATCCCTACACATCCACACCAACACAATAATAATATAAATCTGGAAAATCACGACAAGTCGATGACATATCATGAAGTCATAAACCGGCTATCAAAGCTCAATAATCAATATAAGTATGTACATAAAACATCAATAAAAGTCCAGCCACACAAGGAGATGACTATAGCATATGATAGCTTATAACCTGTATTATAGTTTCAATGCTTTTTCTTTCATTTCTATATTAACTTGATCCGGCATTAATTATCTTTTCCGACTTTGGGTCAATCTCAGTCACATTTCTCAGCCTGTGGTGGGGCAACCAAATTATCACATTTTCAGCCTGTGGGCAGGGCCTGCACATTATAGTTCCACATTTCTAGCCGTGTGATGGGGCCTACCAAAGTATCACATTTTCAGCCTTGTGGCGGGGCCTGCACATTATAGTTCACATTCTAGCCTGTGAGGGGGCCCTACCAAAGTATCACATTTTCAGCTGACTGGTTGGGGCCTGCACATTATAGTTCCATATTTCTAGGCCTGTGAGGGGCCTACCAAAGTATCACATTTTCAGCCTGTGGCGGGGCCTTGCACATTATAGTTCACAATTTCTAGCCTGTGAGGGGGCCTACCAAAGTACCACATTTTTCAGCCTGTGGACGGGGCCTGCCATAATAACAAAGATAAACCCCAAGTTCCTTTTATACAATCCAGTTTACATCCACACATCAATTCCTTTTATATTTATTTCCGGCTTTAAACTACCACGGTCACGTTTCCAGCCCGTGACGGGGCAACCAATATCACATTAGTTAGTTTAGTGCACCACATCCATCAGTCCATTATGTAGGTGTAAGTTGATGCGCATGCATGCATCCATCATAATACCAACCACAAGAGAATACGATCATAATATCAACCACAAGCCAACACGATCAAAATATAATTTAATATAAACTATTTTTGATTTATCTGGATATTATAGCATATACATACATATCTAAGTATAAAAATATTATATCATGCAGGGATTGGCGTACAAGGATCCTTACCTTGTTAACTCAGACAGGACTAATCCACCCGGCCCTCACGGCAATCTATAAATCCGGATACGCAGGACTCGCCAGCGTCCTCTCGTGCAATAGATTGTTCCCCTATAGAATCAAGTAATATTAAAATTTACTCAGGATAAATTGATAACCCAGAACCCTCAAAACACTAATCTCCCTGGATCTAAGTTTAGAGAAGGAGAACCCAAACTTAGAAATAAACGGAGGGGAGAGGAAATATAATAAGAGGAAGGGGGACGGGAAGCCCCTTTCTCTTTCTCTCTTCTTCCTTCTTCCCACGGAAAGGGGAGGAGAGGGTTCGGCCTCGCAGGTGGCCCACGGCCGGTGGACGCTCCATGGTCGTCGGTCTGTTGGCGTGCCGGTGGTGCACGCTCGGCGACGGCTGGCCGTGCCACGCCCTATGACGGCCGGCGGCCGGAACGGAAGAGGGAGAAGGCCCGAACCGGCTCGGCTTCTCCATCATTCCGGAGCTTTCCGGCCTCATTCCCCAAAGAAGCAAGGGGCCAAAAACGAAGAAGGAGGGAGAAGAAGAAGATGCTCACCTTGCCTTCCGGCGAGGTCCTCCGACCGGATCGACGGCGATGGGGCCGATCCCTTCCGCGGCAAGGTAAAACCCAATCCTCTTTTTTTTTTTTTTTTTTTTGTGAAGGGCCCTCGGTTGATGGCCCTAGAAGGAGCGAGGGAGGCGTTCCTCGCCCGATATGGGGAGGATTAAATCACCCTCTAACTTCCCCTCCGATAGATTCGGAAGGAGGGGTGAAGGGTTTGAAAACAGGGGAGGGAAGCCAATCGGGAGTCTCCCTCCCCCCTTTCTCATGTGTTGGGCCGCCTTGCTTGGAGGCCGGCCCAACTACATGCGGGGCCTTTACATTCTCCCCCCCTAAAAAAATTTCGTCCTCGAATTGACATTACCTGAAGTTTCAAAAAGCTGCGGGATACTTGACTTTTCATCTCTTCTTCGAGCTCCCAAGTAGCCTCTCTTCCGTATGATTATTCCATTGTACCTTTACAAAAGAATGGTTCGGTGTCGTAATACCTTGATCTTTTCTGTCCACAATTCGTATCGGGAAACTCCTCATAGGTCAAATCCTCCTGAGATGTAATGGCTCATATGCTACCCACATTGACTCGGATCTAGGACATATTTCTTCAACATGGACACATGAAAAACATTGTGCATACTGGGATAAAGTCTCGTTTAGAGCCAATGCCACCTCTCCAACCTCGTCCGAAATCTCAAATGCGACCAACATACTTAGAGCTCAATTTACCATGAACCCCAAATCTCATCACTCCTCTAGTGGATGACATTTTCAAGAAAACATGATCCCCAATTTTAAAATTTCAGTTTTCTCCTCCTATTATCAGCATAACTCTTTTGGCGACTCTGAGCTGTACGAAGTCGTTCTCTGATCACTTGCAACTTATCTATGGTCTATTGCACTATCTCTGGGCCTAATAATTTCTCTCACCCACATCATCCCAACAAAATAGGAGATCCATGTAAAAATATTCCAAATCTAGACCAATCAAGAATCACCAACCGCTAACGCTAAATTTAAGATGCCCAAGGTTCTCCCAAAAAATTGTCAACAATAGAAGAACCCACTGGTGATAATTACATAGCTACCTCTAGATCATCCATAGAATCAACAACATTCTCCTTTACTGGAACTAACTCAAGTGTTCCATCATAATACCTTTTAGAATAAATATTAATGTCCTTAACCAGTTTCAAAAATAACTCAAATCCACCACACTTCCGCTGCGCACTCTGATTTAATCCATTAAATACTCTAAAGCCTCTAAATGATTTATGACCGAAATATCACTTGCACTAGGAGTAAGAAAATCCAAATTTCGAAACTTTAATTGAGTAGAACCTCCAGATCTCTCTATCCTCAATTTATGTAGAATATACTTACCATAACTAACTCTTAAGCTATTAGTCATGTTTAAGGGTCACTACATGATCTCCATAACTTAGAATCCAAATATCTAGGGCTTAATTTAAAATAAAGTTAACCTTGGTTTCCTCAAGCAATTCGATTAGACAATCTACATTGATCTTCTTTTCAAAAAGATTTACTTTAAATTCAATGGGTTAGAAGTCATTGGAGCCAATACACTATGATTATAAATTAACTCTATCGATCTCCAGATCTTTCCTTCACCAAGATTCTTAACATCCATCAGCAATGTTATATATGATAATTCATGTAAGCATCTCATGATCGAAAGTCTTTACTCAATATGACATTTATTAGTGGCTTCATCAACAATGACAAAAGATCCCCTGCTCAAATCTTAAACCTAGGCTTGAGTTTTACATTAACACATCAAATAGTCTTCTACGATTATAGTAAAAATCCAGTAGCCCAATCCAAACATGAGAATTCAAAATAATTAGAATTCCCCCATCAATTTGCATACTCTATGGCCTCAAAATAATCAAATACAGCAATAGGAAATAGACCTATTTGCAATATTCAACATGCCAACACCAGATATAATCCACATACATATTCAACTTCGAAGAACATTCCTTTCAATATTATGAAATCTTCTTAGCTCACTCCAATACTATGAAGATCTACGTATAAACCCCACTCTAATAATTAGCAAAACCAAAAGTACTATCAACATCTACATCCATATCATGTTTGAACTTTCAGGTCACTTACACAACATCTAAACATGACATAACCAATATGCCATGGCTAACCTTCCTATACTTGCCCTTAGGTCTAATCCTCTTTTATCATAATCAAAGACAATTTATCCGGTCCTTGTATACTTGTAGAATATCAAACCCAATACTTACATCATAAGCATTGAATTTAATTCTACTACTTTTGTCATATCCCAAGTGATCATAACCTTAAGCTATAATACATTTTTGTCGCAAACCCAAGTGATCTTAATCTTATGCTTTGGTTCTAATTTTGTCACTTAATCCCAATGATCTTAAACCTCAAACACTGATGCCACTGTATGCTACAGTCCCCAGTGGTCTTAAACCTTAAACTCTGATTTCATTCCTGTCACAATCCCGAGTGATCTTTAAACATATGCTCACAATTCCAATTTTGTTACTATCCCCAATGATCTTAAATGTCAAACTCTAATGCCACTAAGGCCACCATCCCTAGTGTCTTAAACCTTAGATTACAATATATCATTCCTGTTACAAATCTCAGGTGATTATAAACAAGGCTGCTGATAGTTTTCCTATCATATCCCCACTCACACTCACCTGAACATAAACCCTAGGATACCTTAACCTAAGCTCTGATACCACTCTTGTCACGCCCCGAACGCCAGCACCCGGGGTTCCGGTACGCGACCGGGCCGCATGAGCCCTAGAGCAGTGCCCTAAAGATCATGCAAGGCCTATGATTAACAAAATTCCAATAAATCCATAATTAATTTAATAATTTAAATAAACAAATCCGACATGTCAAATAAACAATTTAGTTCAATTTCGAGCTCTTCAAATATTCATCGACATCAAAAGAAGGATAAACAACTAACTAACTAATGACTCTGGTACTCGCACTCCTGCGGCCCATTCCATCCAAAAACTATGCATCCTGCAACTCTGGTAAAGAAAAAGAAAAAAAGGGGGGTGAGCTTTACAGGCCCAGTAAGAATCCCTACACATCCACACAACACAATAATAATATAAATCTGAAAATCACGACAAGTCGATGCACATATCATGAAGTCATAAACCGGCTATCAAAGCTCAAATAATCAATATAAGTATGTACATAAAACATCAATAAAAGTCCAGCCACACAAGAATGATATAGCATATGATAGCTTATAAACCTGTATTATAGTTCAATGCTTTTTCTTTTTCATTCTATATTAACTTGATCCGGATTAATTATCTTTCCGACTTTGGGTCAAATCTCAGTCACATTTCTCAGCCTGTGGTGGGGCAACCAAATTATCACATTTTCAGCCTGTGGCAGGGCCTGCACATTATAGTTCCACATTTCTAGCCTGTGATGGGGCCTACCAAAGTATCACATTTTCAGCCTGTGGCGGGGCCTGCAGCATTATAGTTCCACATTTCTAGCCTGTGAGGGGGGCCTACCAAAGTATCACATTTTCAGCCTGTGGCGGGCCTGCACATTATAGTTCCACATTTCTAGCCTGTGAGGGGGCCTACCAAAGTATCACATTTTCAGCCTGTGGCGGGGCCTGCACATTATAGTTCCACATTCTAGCCTGTGAGGGGGCCTACCAAAGTACCACATTTTTCAGCCTGTGACGGGGCCTGCCATAATAACAAGATAAACCCAAAGTTCCTTTTCATACCAATTCCAGTTTACATCCACACATTAATTCCTTTATATTTATTTCCGACTTTAAACTAACCACGGTCACGTTTCCAGCCCGTGACGGGGGCAACCAATATCACATAGTTAGTTTAGTGCACCACATCCATCAGTCCAATTATGTAGGTGTAAGTTATGCGCATGCATGCATCCATCATAATACCAACCACAAGAGAATACGATCATAATATCAACCACAAGCCAACACGATCAAAATATAATTTAATATAAAACTATTTTTGATTTATCTGGATTATAGCATATCATACATATCTAAGTATAAAAATATTATATCATGCAGGATTGGCGTACAAGGATCCTTACCTTTGTTAACTCAGACAGACTAATCACCCGCCCTCACGGCAATCTATAAATCCGGATACGCAGGACTCCGCCCAGCGTCCTCTCGTGCAATAGATTGTTCCCCTATAGAATCAAGTAATATTAAAATTTACTCAGGATAAATGATAACCCAGAACCCTCAAAACACTAATCTCCCTGGATCTAAGTTTAGAGAGAGAGAACCCAAACTAGAAATAAACCGGAGAGGGAGAGAAATATTAATAAGAGGAAGGGGACGGGAAGCCCCTTTCTCTTTCTCTCTTCTTCCTTCTTCCCGACGGAAAGGGGAGGAGAGGGTTCGGCTGCAGGTGGCCCACGGCCGGTGACGCTCCATGGTCGTCGGTCTGTGGCGTGCCGGTGGTGCCACGCTCGGCGACGGCTGGCCGTGCCACGCCCTACGACGGCCGGCCGGGCCGGAACGGAAGAGGAGAAGGCCGAACCGGCTCGGCTTCTCCATCATTCCGGAGGCTTTCCGGCCTCATTCCCAAAGAAGCAAGGGCCAAAACGAAGAAGGAGGAGAAGAAGAAGATGCTCACCTTGCCTCCGGCGAGGTCCTCCCGACCGGATCGACGGCGATGGGCCGATCCCTTCCGCGGCAAGGTAAAACCCAATCCTCTTTTTTTTTTTTTTTTTTTTTTTTGTGGAAGGGCCCTCGGTTGATGCCCTAGAAGGAGGAGGGAGGCGTTCCTCGCCCGATATGGGAGGATTAAATCACCCTCTAACTTCCCCTCCGATAGATTCGGAAGGAGGGGTGAAGGGTTTGAAAACAGGGGAGGGAGCCAATCGGGAGTCTCCCTCCCCCCTTTCTCATGTGTTGGGCCGCCTTGCTTGGAGGCCGGCCCAACTACATGCGGGCCTTTACATTAACACCTGAATTCCTCAAATAAATTGTTAAGATAAGTGGAATTATACTCTAGTGTTTTGTATTCATCAAAATCCATTAGGGGGTCAACAATCACTATCTACAGGCCTACGTGCTCTCTGTTGCCACTGTAGGTCCACTTCCATATACCACATCTTAAGATGGCAAAATCATGCAGGACTCAGCCTAGCTATGGTAGGATGTAACCACTACAACAAATGTGGGTTTTGCCGACAGTCTTTTTCCGACGCTAGGAAAAGCGTCGGTAAAGTTTGGCTCAGCGCCAACCTTTGCCGACGCTTTTTTAGCGTCGGAAAATCTCCAGAAACAACGACGCTCTAAAGCGTCGTTAAAACTTTTAGAAACAATGACGCTTAGAAGCGTCGTTAGAAAACATAAAATCCCCAACCGCTCACCCGGCCCCCTCTCCTCATTTTATATCGATCCATACCCTAGCTGCGCACGCGCCGACTTCTCACCTCCATCGCCGACTTCCCCGCTGCCGTCGACCTCGCCCTCGCCTGAGGTAAGCCTCCTCCTCCTCCTCCTCCTCCTCCTCCTCAAACTGATCTCACCTCCATCCCTAGCCCGATCGGCGATCGAAGATTCCGCTTCTTCCGCCGTCGTCGACCTCGCCGTCGTCTGAGGTAAGCCTCCTACTCCTCCTTCTCCTCCTTCTCCTCCTCCTCCTCCTCCTCTTTGTTTTTCTTCTTATCTTTAACGCTCGCCGGCCCCATCTCCTCATCCTCTATCGGTCGATGCCCTAGCTGCGCGCCGACATCTTACCTCCATCCCGTGTGTTCCCTAGCTACTACGCCGTCGTCGACATCGCCGTCGTCTGAGGTAAGTGATCCTCATACTCTCCGTTAAGCTGCATAATTGCTTGCTGCATGGCTGTGAACATATCTATTGACTTTCCTAAATTATGCATTTTTAAGAAAAATATCCTGTTGGGAAAATTGTTCACCAGTTGACGGTGTATAATTATGTTGTTTTAGGTTTTTTTTTTAATCTGCTTAAGAGCCCTAGTAACCTTTACTCGGTTATTATGTTGTTCACAAATGTAGCTTTATTATTTGTTCCCTATGATGAGAGCACAAAAGTGCGATCTATACATCCCTTAAATTAGTATTATTGCTAACAAAAAATGATAAAAGTGCTGCATTAATATCATATTTTTGTAGGGTGCAAGTGATCGTAAATCAAAGTTAAATTTCGCATCGGTCCAAAAATATGCATCACCACAGGTGACCAAGCAACCACACGGGGTCAGTCCCAGTTGCACACTAGAAGGAGCATTAGCCGACTAGGTGCAGCCACATCCAGCGTGCAACCTATCCTCCCACGACTGATCAACGGCATCCGCGAGCCCATCCACGGGTCCGTGATCTCAGCGTCCGCATCCCCAGCTTCGGTGCACAAGTCCAGCCATCCATAATCCATGTAGCTTCTTCCGCGAGCCATCCATGGTTCAGATCTCCCAAGCTACCACCGAGCGTCCTCGTTCCAGCTCTCCCGAGATCCCAGCTTCTGTGATCAGCTCCCAGCGTCCGCGTGCAATCTGCGAAGATCCCGGCATCTCCCGATTTTCCCTTCCGCATCCTTTGGCGATCCGCAATCTTCCGGAATATCAGCTCCTTCAGCCATCCGCGTGCACCCTCCCAGCAAAGATCCGACTTCATCCCAGCATCCAACGCGTCCCAGCCTTCCGAGTTCATATCCCAGAGCCTTTAGCCGTCCGCATGAGAATCTCCCGAGCCCTGAGTCCTATCTTCCGTCCGATCCATCCGCTTCTTCCGCCTGGATTTGCATGCGTGCAATCCCCTATTTCTGCTATCCAGCCGTCCCTCTACGTCCGAAGATCCCGACATCCCGTGATTTCAGCATCAGCGATCATCTCCCATCCGTCCGTCCTCTCCACGTGCCAGGACGGAATCCATCGCTGGTTGAGGAGCTCGGGGGATCTATATGAAGGAACCTCTCTCGGCTGGGAAGGGGGATTTTTCCTATTCGAAAAAACAGAGCCCCTGTCATTGAAAAGAAAAAGAAAAAAAGAAAAGAAAATAGGGGATGCCCTGTTTTCGAAAGTAAAAAGAAAAAAAAAAGAGAGAAGAGGAACAGGAGAGTTTTCTTTGATATTGATGGCTAGCTGATATCTTGTGAAGGATGATGGAGGAACCTTTGATGTCTTATTTTCTTTCAAGTAAATTCTGAACAATTGATCTCTTTGATTTACATCTATTAATAAGTTTTTGATTCTTGCATGCTTATTTATGAGATAGATCTTTTATGGTTTATATTTCTTGATTTATGGATTGTTTCGATGTTTGATTTATCGTAGACGTATCGGCACGATAAATACTTAGATCTTGAATTCATGTTTTTAAATTATATACTCCATGATTAGAACTATTCTATCTGATTGATCCTTAATCAAGAATCGCAGAATTTAATTGTTGAAAATATTATCATCAAAGGGGATTCCAGATCCCTACACCATCTTAAATTATCCAAACTTCGATTCTCTGTTTACTAATTTATTTTCTATTTGCAAAACATTATCTTAATCCACAAATTTATTTTTATTAAATTAATTAATTTAAAATTATATTAAATAATCTCATATATATTTTGTTTCCTGAGGATTCGACCTCGGACTTCCGAGAAATTTACTACTTGTGCGATTCTCCTATACTTGGGAGATTAGTTTCGCGAAAGCATTTTTGCGAGCGCGTCAAGTTTTTTGGCACCGTTGCCGGGGAACGGCTGATTTATTAGAATAATTTTAGATTTAATTAGTACTTTAGTAGTTAGTCTTTTTCTTTCAAAAACAAAAAAAAAAATCTTTACTGCTGTTTTTTTAATTCCCTGCACAGTCTGCAGCAAACTCTGATATCAAAGTAATTAACCGTCTGATTGAACTCAAATTTGGTCGTCAAGTGTAGGACCTGTGTTGCTTTCATCTGAACGGTCGGATTGACATTCTGAAACTCTTACAATCATTAGATTAATATGAAACCTTGCTGCTTTCTGTTTTGAATTTTCTGCATTTAATTTTTTTTAGAATCAGAATTTTATTGTTATCATATCTCATTAACCCTTGTTGCTAATTGAAAATTTAAAAAAAAATTTAAAAAAAGATCAAGGGTGATTATTCAAAATTTTTTAAAAAAGAAAAAATCTAAAATTTCAAATTTCAAATTTCAGAATTCAAATTTCAAACTTCAACTCATAAATTTTAAAAAAAATAAATAATTTGCTTGATCACCTATTTAATGAAATTTAATGTCATGTCATAAAACATTAAAAAAAAAATCTCTTGATTGTTGCATATAGTATAAGGCATCAGCATAAAATATTCTAAGGGCTGAATCCATTTAAAAAGATAAGGTCAGAATTTCATCGCTCGTCCTTAGCCCAAAAATCACCCCATTGCATAAATATCCTAAGCTTAACTAAAATCAACTAAACGTTGGCCCCTAAGGACATTCGAGCTCAATAGGACGAAGACCACCGAAAGTTGCACCAATTTCACTCTGTGGCTTAGTTGATGTCTAGGCAAGCTTTGTCCCTATAAGGAAGACAGTTCATCTGTTCGAGGCAAGTGGGTTTTAAGTGGGACCTTTGTGAACGCATCGTGACCCCTCCACTTACCTGGGAGCTTACCTGGTCAACTCGGTTCATTAGACCGGATTGGAGGCTTAGGTGCCCTCTTCAAACCAGTTAGGAGTTGTCTAGAAATTTAAGAAAAACATTAAAAATTGAGGTGTAACGTTTTGTTGCATGTTTGATTGTGAATAGATTTTTGTTTTAGGGTGTCGTTTTAGGGTATCTTTAGTTGGTACTTATATTTATATTTATTTTTTTAAAAAAAACATAAAAAAAATTAATTAAATTTTGTATGCTAGGTTGGAATAGGGACAACACTGGGCGTTTGAATCGAAAAACTTTTGACAAAATGACCTTATTTCCTTTTTCCTTAAAGGATAAAGCCAAAATGGCTGAACTCCTTGAGACCTAGATTGCTAGGAACATGGCATGATATGCAAAGAGAATTCTTGAAAAAATTCTTTCCCACACAAAGGACTAACTTTTTGAAAAGGCACATTAGTAACTTCCAACAAAAAGACCATGAAATATTTTATAAATGCTGGAAGAGATTTAAAGAGTTGCTTCTCTCTTGTCCTCATCACGGGTTTGAAACATGGAGAACCATTAGTTTCTTTTACGAAGGGTTGTCTCCATAGTTAAAACAATTTATAGAGACTATGTGCAATGGTCTATTTTTGGAAAAGCAACCCGATGAGGCATGGGACTATTTAGACTCTCTCGCAGAGACTGCACAATTATGGGATACAGGGGATAGAGTGAATAAACCTTTACCTAAGCCTACTAGCGTTGGACACGGGGGCCTTTACAACCTTAGTACTCAGAATGATATTTAGGCTAAAATGGCAGCCCTTACTAGGAAGGTAAAGGAAATTGAACTTAGAAGGATTGAACCTGTCAAGACCGTAGAATATAACAGCGAGTGTTGTAGGATTTGCGAGATGCCTGGCCATCTCACCACTGATTGCCCCACAATACCCGCATTCAAGGAAGTCTTGCACGATCAGGCCAATGTTATGAATACCTATCAAAAATCTTTCAATAATTCTTTTTCGGGTACTTACAACCCTGGATGGAAGAACCATCCAAATTTCAGGTGGAGAATGACCCACCTCAACAAGTATATAACCCAACTCCTCCACCTCCGCAACCTCATTATGCACACGCAACCTCTCAAAACCCAGTCTCGAAGAAACTTTGCAATCTTTCATGCAAGGTCAAGCCAAAATCAATGATGAAATAAGAAATCAACTGACAACGCTGACCACTGCTTTAAGTGCTCAAGAGAAGGGTAAGTTACCAGCTCAACCACAACCAAACCCTCAAGTCTATGGCGGTAGCAATGCATCATCTTCAACTTCGCATAAAGAACAAGCGAAGAGTATAATAACTTTGCGAAGTGGAAAGGTTATTGACCGACCAGTCCCAGAACAAACTCAAGCCATACCTGATTCTGACCCTCCCAAGACAAAAGAAAAAGATACCGAAGAAACCGAAGCACCAACATCTACTAAAAAAAATCAAATGTCCTTTTTCTGCACCATTTCCACAAAGACTAAAGCCCTTGCAAAAGCTTGAACCAAACTCTGAAATTCTTGAGCTTTTTAAGCAAATAAAAATTAATGTACCTCTTCTTGATGCAATCAAACAAGTGCCTTCATATGCAAAATTTTTGAAGAATTTGTGCACTGTCAAGCGACGATTAAATGTCAAGAAGAAGGCATTTTTGGCTGAAAATGTGAGTGCGATTTTATAGCATAACTGTGAGACCCTAGAACTGGGCCCGGTCCACTTGACCGGCCCAGTCCCAACAATTGGATTCTTTCCATCCCGAAGGAGAAGGAGGAGCCCTGTTTTAGGGCTTCCTTCTCCTTCTTCTTCTCCTTTGAGCCCACCGAAGGAGAGCCGCCGCACGCAAAGGGGGGAGGGTCTTCTTCGTGTGGCCACCGAGAGAGAGGGAGAGAGGGGGAGAGAGAGAGAGAGAGAGAGAGAGGGAGAGAGGGAGAGAGAGAGGAGCCACGACACCGGGTGGTCTCCTTCTTCCTTGCAGCCGGAGAAGAGAGGCGCCGGATCTTCGTCGGGGCTAAGGTAAACTTCTCCTTCTCCTTGCTTGATGCTTGGCCATGATGTGTTGGGGGTTGGGGCGGGCTGATCGCCGGAAACTTGGGTCCAAAAATGGGTCGGCCAAATGCTCCACTGTCGGCCTTGTTCGCCACCGCCAGCCGTCGGGAGTGGTCGGGCTTGCTTCGCCACCTCCTACCGTTGTCAGGGCCGGCCACCACGGCCGCCCTTGGGCCCGACCGAGAGAGAAGAAGAAGGGGGGGCGGGGGCTCACGGGTCCCCTGTCTCGCCGAAGAAGAAGAGGGGATTCGGGAGAAGAAGGGAAAAGAAAAAGGAAAGAAGAAGGAAAAAAGAAAAGAAAAGAAAAATGAAAAGAAAAAAAAGGAAAAAAAAAGGAATAAATAACTAAAAGGAGGGTGGTTTACGGGTATGAACCTGGATCCGAACCCGAACCCGGGGTGCTAGACACTTCGGCAGGGTCGGCCCTGGGAGAATGTTAAAATTTAGATTTTATATATATATTGTGATGAATTTTAAAAGAAAATATGGTTTTTGAATATTAGGTGCTGCGAGGGATTTGCGGAATTAATTGGATTTGTTGTGGATCGTGTTCGCAAGGTAAGTGATGTAACCTCTTTTCTAGATTTGTCGGCAAACTATATATATGTTTCACGAATCGAATTATTCATGATTTCGAATTTGATGCATGGATTATATGTGTATTTTTAGAATATTATATGATTATGATTGAACGTATTTGCTTCTGATTTGAATTGTGTTTAATTGCTCTGACATTGTACCTTTTGGCTTGGAACACTAAACAAAATGTAAGAAAAGATTATGACTTGAAATAGATTCAGACTTGCAGTCGGGCTATGTTGAGGACCCTGCCAATGGGGGCGAATACATTGGTACCGCAAGATGAATAGTCGGTGATATGACCCTACCACAGGGAACATGTGGTCATAGTTCCTGGCTGTTGAGTTGAATCCGATAAATTGAAAGAAATTAAGATATGAACGACATTTGGTTTTGACTTTGTATGATTTTTCTTATATATAACTGAAATATGAAATAGAGAACAAACTGAACTATCAACCTGGCTATGTTGAGGACCCCGCCAATGGGGGCAGATACGTTGGCAATTGACTGTCCTGAAAGACTCACCGCAAGAAGATTAGTCAGTGTTGATGACCCTGTCACAGGGAACATGTGGTCATAGTCCAGGATCGACATGATAAAATTGAATATGTGAAAGAATCTTGAAAACCGCGAAAAGAATCTTATGAAATTCAAGAAATATTTGACTTATACTTTGGAACTGCATATTTATTTATTTTCCACATATTATTGCTTGATTTATCTAGCTAGAGTGTTCATTACTTACTGGGCTGTCTAGCTCATTATATTATCTCTTGTTGTTTTACAGATTTCGAGAACTAATCTATTGGGGATTCAAAATGGGGAGAGCGACTAGAAGGATTGTGGCACAAGTTTATCTTAGATTAGGGTTATTTAAGTTGATTTGTTATTATGGACATTTATTATGATTGGTGGACTTTTGTTATTTTAAGAACTAGGTTTCTGCATGTTGGTAAATGATTATTCCGCTGCGTATTTAGACTTGTGAGACCTTATGACTTGAGTTGTCAATGGAATAAGATTGCATTTATTCAGTTAAATTATTTTAGAATTGCATAATTGAGGTGTTTGGTTTAGATGCCTTGCATGCTCGTGGGGAGAGTTTCCTACGGGTGTGCGGCGGTTGGCGCGACCCCCGGCCCGCGATCTCGGGACGGGAGCGTGACAACTTAAGTGGTATCAGAGCGAACATGGATAGAATCTAAGACAAAGAATCATACCCGATATGAGTATAGGTGGGTAGACACTAGGGACATTGGGACGTTAGATGTAAAGAATATGATGATTATTCTTATAAAAAAAATATATATTTTAATTTGGTGAGCTTTATTTTATGAATTTGTTGTGATTTGATGCATATAGGTCAGGATGCCTCAACGTCGGGCGAAAAAGACTACTATTGGTGCTACGAATGAGACACCGAACCGGCACGCTGACAGCACACCCCAACGGGCTACGAGTATCCCTCAGCAGGAGGGAGTCATGAGCCCTCAAACGGGATAGGAACCGGGCTTAAGCCAGGTTATGCAGACCATGGTGGGCCTCATACAAATGCAACAGCAGGTACAACAGCAGTTGCTCCAACAACAAGCACAGTTGCTCCAGACACAACCTCAACAAGGACGAGGGGAACAGTGTGAACATCGTAGCAGCATAGCTGAATTTAAGAGGTTGGCTCCTCCAGCTTTTCAGGGGACTACAGAACCTTTGGAAGCAGACAATTGGCTTACAAAAATGGAAAAAGCATTTGCTGTCTTAAGATGCCGGGACGATGAAAAACTTTTGTTTGCATCATACATGTTGCAGGGAGAAGCATTTAATTGGTGGCAGATGTTGGAGCATAAATTTGAGCATGATGGGGAACCTCTCACTTAGGATAAATTTCGAAAAGCATTCTATGATAAATATTTTCCTCGGAGTGTAAGGACACAGAAGGAACAAGAATTTATCCATTTGAAGCAAAGGGGCATGACAGTGGCCGAATATGAAGCCAAATTCACAGAACTAGCCAAATTTATTCCAAAACTGGTAGAGGATGAGCAAGACCGAGTGCACAAGCTTGAGATGGGATTGAAGACTGAAATTAGGAAGCAAGTGGTACCCTATGAGTTGACTACCTACGCAGCTGTGGTGAATAAAGCTTTAATCATTGAAAGGGAAGTCAACGAAGCTTTTGCTGAAAGAGAAAGAAACCAAAAGAAAAGAAACAGACCTGCTGAATTTAAAGGGGGAAACAAGAATTTCAAGAATCCAGCTCAGAAGCCAAATAAAGATAGAAATCCCAAAATGAGAATGGAAAGTGTTCGAGATGTGGCGGTAATCATGAATTTGCAATTTGTCCCTGGGTTAAAAGTTCTTGTTTTCATTGCGGACAGAAAGGTCATAAAATTGCAGACTGCCCACAAAGAAACGAGATTAAATCTACGCAAGCAATGGAAGGAAGCCAGAGGCCAAAGACTCAAGGAAGGGTGTTCACACTTACACAGCAGGATGCACAAGCTTCTAATGCAGTGGTGATAGGTACTATTCCCGTATTCGATATTTATGCTTATGTCTTATTTGATCCGGGTGCCACACATTCATTCATATCCTCAAGCTTTATCAAAACACATAATATATTGTGTGAATCTATGACCACTAAGTTCTATGTGGAGACGCCAGTAGGTGGTATGTTGAGCACTGATGTTATATGCAAGGCATGCAAAATTGAAATAATAGATAGGGAGTTACCTGTGGATCTAATTGTACTTGATATGCAGGATTTTGATGTCATTCTGGGGATGAATTGGCTTGCTACCTATCATGCCTCAGTGGACTGTCATGGCAAGAGGGTAAATTTCCAAATTTCGGGGGAACCGGCATTCAGTTTCTGTGGGAACCAGAGAACTGCTTTTCCTCATATATCTCGGCTTTGCAAGCTGGACGAATGTTAAGGAAAGGATGCACATGTTATCTGGCCTCAGTAATTGATATACAACAAGATGAACTAAAGATAGAGGATATTCCTATAGTGAATGAATTTTCGGACGTCTTTTCCGAGGAGTAATCAGGATTGCCACCGGACAGAGAAATTGAATTCACTATTGATCTTGTACCCCGGTTCAGGTCCGATTTCTAAAGCTCCTTATCGAATGGCCCCAGCTGAATTAAAGAATTGAAAGATCAGTTGCAAGATTTACTGGACAAGGGTTTTATACGACCTAGTGTGTCACCTTGGGGAGCTCCAGTGCTCTTTATGAAAAAGAAAGATGGAAGCATGAGACTCTGCATTGACTATAGAGAATTGAATAAAGTCACTATAAAGAACAAGTACCCTTTGCCTCGAATAGATGATTTATTTGACCAGTTGCAAGGTGCACATGTTTTCTCTAAGATTGATTCCGCACAGGATATCATCAGCTAAATATCAAAGCGGAAGATGTACCCAAGACTGCATTCAGAACTCGTTATGGACATTATGAATTCTTGGTGATGCCTTTTGGATTGACAAATGCCCCAGCAGCTTTTATGGACTTAATGAACAGAATATTTAAATCTTTTCTAGATCGATTTGTGGTGGTGTTCATTGATGACATTTTAATTTATTCAAAAGGAAAAGAAGAATATGAGGAACATTTACGAAGCGTACTTCAACTCTTAAGGAGGGAGAAGCTCTATGCTAAATTAAAGAAGTGTGAGTTTTGGTTGAATGAGATATCGTTTTTGGGGCATATCATATCCGAAGATGGGATTTCTGTGGATCCAGCAAAAGTGGAAGCTGTAGTACAATGGAATAGGCCTACTAATGTTTCTAAGATTCGCAGCTTTCTAGGAATGGCAGGCTATTACATACGTTTTATGGAAGGATTTTCCTCTATAGCTATACCATTGACTCGCTTAACTCAAAAAGGAGTTAAGTTTGAATGGACTGAAGAATGTGAACGAGGCTTTCAGGAATTAAAGAGGCGATTGGTTATAGCATCTATTCTTACTATACCTACAGGTGATGATGGATTCACAATTTATAGTGATGCTTCAAGGAAGGGACTCGGCTGTGTTTTGATGCAGCATGGTAAGGTAGTAGCCTATGCCTCTAGACAATTAAAATCTTATGAGCAAAATTATCCTACTCATGATTTGGAGTTAGCAGCTGTGATTTTGCTCTCAAGATTTGGAGACATCATCTATACGGCGTGCAATGCGAGGTGTTTACAGATCACAAAAGTTTGAAATATATATTTACCCAGAAGGAATTGAATTTGAGACAAAGAAGATGGCTGGAATTGTTGAAGGACTATGATCTAACGATAAATTATCACCCTGGAAAAGCTAACGTTGTTGCAGATGCCTTGAGCAGAAAGTCAATAGGAAATATGGCTACTTTGATTACTAGCCAACTACATATTTTGGAAGATGTGAGGAAACTTGAACTAGAAATCCGAGTACCTGGCACAAGGACTCAATTGGCTTATATGTAGGTTCAGCCGACACTCATAGAGAGGATCAAGACAGCTCAAGGTAATGACCAGCAATTATTGAAGATTCGGAAGTCGATAGAAGCAGGAGATATATCTGAATTCAGGATTCATGAGGATGGATCTTTGAGGTATCGGAATAGAATTTGTGTACCTATGGATTTAGAAATCAAACAAAAATTCTTAAAGAAGCCCATCAGTTTGGATATACAGTGCACCCATGAGGAACTAAGATGTATAAAGATTTAAAGGAATTGTATTGGTGGAACAACATGAAAAGAGAAATTACTCAATTTGCGGCACAATGTCTAGTATGTCAGCAGGTAAGTTGAACACCAAAGACCTGCAGGGCCGCTTCAGCCTCTTGACATTCCAATATGGAAGTGGGAACAAATTTTTATGGACTTTGTAACAGGACTGCCAAAGACTCCTAGTTCTAAATGATGCAGTAATGGTGATAGTGGATAGGCTGACCCAATCGGCACACTTTTTACCTATCAAAGTTGGGTTCGGCCTGGAAAGGCTAGCTAATTATACGTTAAAGAAATTGTTGAGACTGCACGGTATTCCAGAATCCATTGTGTCTGATCGAGATACTAGATTTGTACACAATTTTGGAAAATCTTGCATAAGGCTTTGGGGACAAAATTATGTTTAGTACTACCTTTCACCCTCAGACCGATGTCAGTCTGAGAGGACCATTCAGATTCTCGAGGATATGTTGAGAGCTTGCATCATAGATATGAAGGGTTCTTGGGATGAGCAATCTACCTCTGATAGAATTTTGCATATAACAACAATTAATCAGAGTAGCATACAGATGGCGCCTTACGAAGCTTTATATGGAAGAAAATGTCGTTCCGCCCAATTTGTTGGGATGATATTGGTGAACGAAATTGTTGGGCCCTGAACTTGTATAACAGACAGTTGAGAAAATTCAGCTAATCAGAGATCGCCCTTCGGACTGCACAAAGTAGACAGAAGAGTTATGCGGATAATAGAAGACGAGAATTAGAATTTCAGTTGGTGACCATGTATTTTCTTAAAATATCACTTACAAAGGGAGTTGCAAGATTCGGCATTCGAGGAAAATTGAATCCCAGATTTGTTGGTACGTTCGAGATCTTAGAAAGAATTGGTAAGGTGGCTTACAGACTTGCCCTGCCGCCTTCTCTGGCTGGTGTACACGATGTTTTCCATGTCTCGATGTTGAAGAAATATATACCAGACCCAAGTAATGTCACGGAGCTTGAGCCTATACAAATTAGAGAAGATCTATCATATAAGGAGCATCCACTGCGGATAGTGGACAGAAAAGATCAAGTTTTGAGACACCGTGTTATACCTTATGTCAAGGTGCAGTGGAGCCATCATTCAGAAAGAGAAGCTACCTGGAAACTGGAAGATGAGATGAAGCAGAAATACCCTCAACTTTTTGAAACTACAGGTACGGAAATTTCGGGACGAAATTTTTTTTTTAGGAGGGGGAATGTGAGACCCTGGAACTGGACCCGGTCCACTTGACCGGCCCAGTCCCAACACTTGGCCTCACGTGCAACGCACGTGAGG
Source organism: Phoenix dactylifera (assembly GCF_009389715.1). Lineage (NCBI taxonomy): Eukaryota > Viridiplantae > Streptophyta > Magnoliopsida > Arecales > Arecaceae > Phoenix > Phoenix dactylifera. The sequence continues at coordinate 97,438 of NW_024067880.1, forward strand.
CAGCAACGGGATGGATTCTTTCCATCCCGAAGAAGAAGGAGGAGCCCTGTTTTAGGGCTTCCTTCTCCTTCTTCTTCTCCTTTGAGCCCACCGAAGGAGAGCCGCTGCATGCAAAGGGGGGAGGGTCTTCTTCGTGTGGCCACCGAGAGAGAGGGAGAGAGGGGGAGAGAGAGAGAGAGAGAGAGAGGGAGAGAGGGAGAGAGAGAGGAGCCACGGCACCGGGTGGTCTCCTTCTTCCTTGCCGCCGGAGAAGAGAGGCGCCGGATCTTCGTCAGGGCTAAGGTAAACTTCTCCTTCTCCTTGCTTGATGCTTGGCCATGATGTGTTGGGGGTTGGGGCGGGCCGATCGCCGGAAACTTGGGTCCAAAAATGGGTCGGCCGATGCTCCACCGTCGGCCTTGTTCGCCGCCGCCAGCCGCCGGGAGTGGTCGGGCTTGCTCCGCCACCTCCTGCCGCTGTCAGGGCCGGCCACCACGGCCGCCCTTGGCCCCGACCGAGAGGGAAGAAGAAGGGGGGGCGGGGGCTCACGGGTCCCCTGTCTCGCCGAAGAAGAGGAGGGGATTCGGGAGAAGAAGGGAAGAAAAAGAAAAAGAAGGAAAAAGAAAGAAAAAAAAAAGAAAAGAAAAAAAAAAAAAAAATAAATAAAAGGAGGGTGGTTTACGGGTATGAACCCGGATCCGAACCCGAACCCGGGGTGCTAGACACTTCGGCAGGGTCGGCCCTGGGAGAATGTTAAAATTTAGGTTTTATATATATTTGTGATGAATTTTAAAAGAAAATATGGTTTTTGAATATTAGGTTCTGCGAGGGATTTGCGGAATTAATTGGATTTGTTGTGGATCGCGTTCGCAAGGTAAGTGATGTAACCTCTTTTCTAGATTTGTCGGCAAACTATATATATGTTTCACGAATCGAATTATTCGTGATTTCGAATTTGATGCATGGATTATATGTGTATTTTTAGAATATTATATGATTATGATTGAACGTATTTGCTTCTGATTTGAATTGTGTTTAATTGCTCTGACATTGTACCTTTTGGCTTGGAACACTAAACATAATGTAAGAAAAGATTATGACTTGAAATAGATTCAGACTTGCAGTCGGGCTATGTTGAGGACCCTGCCAATGGGGGCTAATACATTGGTACCGCAAGATGAATAGTCGGTGATATGACCCCCACAGGAACATGTGGTCATAGTTCCTGGCTGTTGAGTTGAATCCGATAAATTGAAAGAAATTAAGATATGAACGACATTTGGTTTTGACTTTGTATGATTTTTCTTATATATAACTGAAATATGAAATAGAGAACAAACTGAACTATCGACCTGGCTATGTTGAGGACCCCGCCAATGGGGGCAGATACGTTGGCAATTGACTGTCCTGAAGGACTCACCGCAAGAAGATTAGTCGGTGTTGATGACCCTGCCACAGGGAACATGTGGTCATAGTCCAGGATCGACATGATAAATTGAATATGTGAAAGAATCTTGAAACCGCGAAAAGAATCTTATGAATTCAAGAAATATTTGACTTATACTTTGGAACTGCATATTTATTTATTTTCCACATATTATTGCTTGATTTATCTAGCTAGAGTGTTCATTACTTACTGGGCTGTCTAGCTCATTATATTATCTCTTGTTGTTTTACAGATTTCGAGAACTAATCTATTGGAGATTCAAATTGGAAAGAGCGACTAGAAGGATTGTGGCACAAGTTATCTTAGATTAGAGTTATTTAAGTTGATTTGTTATTATGGACATTTATTATGATTGGTGGACTTTTGTTATTTTAAGAACTAGGTTTCTACATGTTGGTAAATGATTATTCCGCTGCGTATTTAGACTTGTGAGACCTTATGACTTGAGTTAGTCAATAGAATAAGATTGCATTTATTCAGTTAAATTATTTTAGAATTGCATAATTGAGGTGTTTGGTTTAGATGCCTTGCATGCTCGTGGGGAGAGTTTCCTACGGGTGTGCGGCGGTTGGCGCGACCCCCGGCCCGCGATCTCGGGACGGGGGCGTGACAATAACATTCTTCCTAAATATAAGGATCCAGGTTGCCCAACTATCTCGTGCATCATTGGCAATTTTAGGATTGAGCGAGCATTGCTAGATTTAGGAGCGAGTGTGAACTTGTTGCCATATACGGTATATGAGCAACTCGGTTTGGGTGAGTTGAAGCCAACAACTGTGACCTTACAATTAGCTGACAGGTCAGTGAAGGTCCTAGAGGGATTATCGAAGATGTGTTGGTCCAAGTAGACAAGTTCTATTTTTCTGTTGACTTTATCGTACTGGACACACATCCGGCTTCCAATTCACCATCTCAGATTCCGGTCATCTTAGGACGTCCATTCCTTGCAACTTCTAATGCATTGATCAATTGTAGGAATGGTGTCATGAAGCTTTCTTTTGGCAATATGACCTTGGAACTGAACGTCTTTAGTATAGGTAAACAACCCAGTGATCATGAAGAAAGTAAAGAAGTTGAATGGGTTGAAACCATTGCGGAAGAATATTTGTTAAAAGAAACATTTACTGAATCGGCCGACAATGGTTTGATAGATTGGTGTTCTGAAGGTACTGCTGATGATGTGGTCCCATTTTAGATAATTCGGATGTCATGATGGTCAATGGGTGGAGACCGAGAATAGAGGAATTTGAACAGTTGCCACTCGACAAGATAGTACTCTGAACAAGCACCTAAGCTCGAGTTGAAACCTTTACCGAAGGAACTCAAGTATGCCTTTCTTGGACCGATACACATTTCTCTATAATCATCTCATCTGATCTGATATGAAAGAAAAAATTACTTGGTCTAAAGAATCATAAAGGAGCTTTAGGATGGTCTATTGCAGACTTGAAGGGGATTAGCCCTTTAATTTGCACGCACCGGATATATTTGGAGGACAATGCCAAAACCACAAGGCAAATGCAGCAGGTTGAATCCTACGATGAGAGATGTGGTTAAAAGAAGTCCTCAAGTTGCTTGACGTGGGTATTATTTACCCAATTTTCGATAGCAAGTGGGTGAGTCCTACTCAAGTCGTGCCCAAGAAAGCGGTCTGACGGTAGTCAAAAATGACAGGGTGAACTAGTCCCAACTCGTGTTCCGACGAGTTGGCGCATGTGTGTTGACTACCGAAAATTGAATTTGGTCACTAGGAAAGATCACTTTCCCCTACCCTTCCTAGACCAAGTTTTGGAAAGAGTTGCAGGACACAAATTCTATTATTTTCTCGATGGCTATTCCGGGTACTACCAAATCGAAATTTCACCTGAGGATCAAGAGAAGACTACCTTCACTTGTCCTTTTGGCACATTCGCTTTCCGTCGGATGCCATTCGGGTTGTGTAATGCACCTGCACATTCCAAAGATGCATGCTCAGCATTTTTGAAGAATGAACGAGAAATTTTTAGAAGTGTTTATGGATGATTTCTCTGTTTTTGGCGATTCTTTTGATGATTGTTTATTACAAGCTCTTAGCTCGATGTATAGAAAAGAATCTGATACTGAATTGGGAGAAATGCCACTTCATGGTGCCAAAGGGAATTGTCCTAGGACATATTGTTTCATCGAAGGGCATGGAAGTTGATAGAGCCAAGATTGACTTAATCGCCAAGCTACCTGCACCCAAGACGGTTAGAGATGTTAGATCATTTTTGGGTCACGCAGGATTTTATAGGAGGTTCATCAAGGACTTTAGTGTCATAGCTCGACCATTATGTAACCTCCTATCCCTTGATACACCATTCAATTGGACTGAAACTGTCAAGAGGCATTTGAAAAGTTGAAGTCTATGCTTAGCACTGCACCCATCGTGCGACCACCCGATTGGTCATTACCTTTTGAGATCATGTGCGATGCTAGCGACTATGCATAGGAGCTGTCCTAGGACAACGCAAGGATAATAAGCCATATGTCATTTACTATGCAAGCAAAACCTTAACGATGCTCAAATGAATTACACCACCACCGAGAAGGAATTGCTTGCAGTAGTATTTGCATTAGACAAATTTCGCTCTTATATCCTTGGTGCTCCTATTGTTATCTTTACGGACATGCAGCGCTAAAATATTTGCTGGATAAGAAAGAGGCCAAACCACGCTTAATACGATGGATACTTCTACTCCAAGAATTTGACATCACTATCAAAGATAAAAAGGGAGTAGAGAATGTGGTTGCTGACCATTTATCACGGCTAGTTGTTCATGATTTGGTGCCACAGTTGCCCATCAAGGACTCGTTCCCTGAAGAGCAATTGTTTGCACTTTCTACTATGCCATGGTATGCTGATATTGTAAACTTTTTGTCACGAACCGGATGCCGGAGCATTGGGGATCGAATGATAAGAATAATTTCTTGCGTGAAGTAAGGAGTATTATTATGATGCCCCTTATTTGTTCAAGTATTGCAATGATCAAATCTTTAGAAGATGCATTCCGGATCATGAGATGCAAAGTGTACTCTCTTTTTGTCATGCCAGTGCTTGCGGAGGACACTTTGCATCTAAGAAAACGGCAGCTAAGGTGTTACAATGTGGTTTTTATTGGCCTAACTATTTAAAGATGCCCACGAGTTCTGTAGGACATGTGACCCATGTCAACGTGTTGGAAGTCTAACTCGTAGGCAAATGATGCCTCTTCAGCCCATTACTGCTATTGAAATTTTTGACATGTGGGGCATTGATTTCATGGGTCCGTTTCCACCATCTTTTGGATATGAGTACATTTTAGTTGGTGTTGAGTATGTGTCAAATGGGTAGAAGCTGTGCCTTGTCGAACAATGACCACAAACCAGTTTTAAAATTTCTTAAAGAAAATATTTTTCTAGGTTTGGGATGCCCAAGGTTATAATTAGTGATGGGAAAAATTTTCTGTAATAAGCCTTTTGAGATCCTATTACGAAAGTACGGTATCACTCATAGAATTGCAACTCCTTATCACCCGCAGACTAGTGGCCAAGTAGAGTTAGCCAATCGGAGATTAAACGAATTTTAGAGAAAACGGTGAATCCATCACGCAAAGACTGGTCTTTAAAACTTTCTGACGCATTGTGGGCTTACCGTACTGCTTATAAAACTATTCTTGGTATGTCCCCGTATCGGCTAGTCTATGGAAAAGCATGTCATCTACCTGTTGAAATAGAGCATAAATCGTATTGGGCCATTAGAAAATTAAACTTTGAACTGTCAGATGCTGGTTTAGCTAGAAAAATACAACTAAGTGAGTTGAATGAAATTCGTCGGGATGCGTATGACAATGCTAGACTTTGTAAAGAACGAATGAAAATTAGGCATGATAAATCAATTCTAAGAAAATCTTTTGAACCTACACAAAAAGTTCTTTGTTATGACTCTCGCTTACATCTGTTTCCTGGAAAGTTAAGATCAAGATGGACAGGTCCTTTCATTGTAAAAACTGTTTTTCCACACGGGGCAGTTGAAATTGAGAATCCACAGGATGGAAAATTTTTAAGGTAAATGGACACAGATTAAAACCTTTTCTTGAGAATTTTGCAGATGAAGAGGACTCCTTTTCCTTGGGGAGCCTTCTTACAACTGAGCATGACGGCCAAGGTATGTGTATATTAGTTAGAATTCAATTTTTTTTTTATTTCTAGTTTTCTTCTTATTTTGTAGGTCTTCTTTTCTGAAAATCAACAGCTCAAGGTATTCTTCTTCTCTCTATTATTTTCTCTATTGTCTCTCATATATAGTTTTCTTGCATTTTTTTTACATTGAGGACAATGCAATGTTTAAGTTGGGGGGAGGGAAATATTTTGATCAAAAAAAAAAAACTTGTTTTTGCATTTGATTTATTCTATTACTTTCTTTTCTGAGCAAATGCACATGTATTTTCATATTGAGTTTGTGCAACTATTAAGGCAAGGAACACATGCATACTATGACTGATCAGAGACCTATTATTAGATCCCCACACGTGTACTTAATGACAATAGGAAGGCCTCAGGAGTTCATATTTGTTAACTGCATTTTTGTTAGCCTTATCCGTAAAAGAAGTATGAGTATCCTTGTTCGTACCATAAGGTTCATGATTTGGTTTTCACATAAAGATAGAGGTTGAATATCCCGAGTAGATTACTTAGGTGCCTTATGATCCGACTTGGTTGACCTATAGTCACGATGCAGTCACATATATAATAAAAATATATATATGGTTCAGTCTATTTCTCTTTTCTTGCATAATTATATAAAAAAAAAATCTTATGATGACAAGTCTGGCCTCGTGGCGTAGTCTGGTTCGAGTAATTAAGTCCGAGGGGTGTTTCACCTAATGTCTTGAGCCAACTGGATCGGGGGTCATTGACTGAAAGCTCGCTACATGGACCTTACTAGAGCCTAATGGGGTTGGATAGCTGTAGTTGTCATGGTATTAAAAAAAATAATAAAATAATAATATATATAATAAATAATAATAATAATAATAATAAAGAAATAACAATAAACATGAATGAGTTGGTCAGGCTGAACCTAGTGACATGGTAATGGCTGGTTTGACTCCATTGTATTGGACCTCTGTGTACCCGGTTGTTTAGTTGGGATTGATAGCTCTTTCTTTACATGCAAACCATTCTTGACAAATTTAGACAACATGTGATATTCTGAAAATTTGATGGATCAGGTTCTAACAAATTGTAGAAAACACTTTGAACTTGAGTAGTGCACCTAAAACTCAGGCGGTGCTCTGTTGTGGTGGAGGTATTAGTACTCTGAGAAAGTCATGCGATTTGATGCACACTACACTTTTATATTTCCTTGCTTTGATAGTTGCCATGCTTGAAAATATATATCAATTAATTACATGTGTATTAGCTTAGATTTATTCATATTTTTATTAGATCTCATGTCATGTCATATCATATGATGTTTGTGGGTAGCATCCCTGAAAACCCTCACGAGACAACACTCGTCCACTAGGGTAACCTAGGGGTTTAACGGCTTGTTGCACGTGCTAAGTGCAATCGTGAGCCCTACGAAAGTGGTACATATCTTAGTTTTATGTCTTTAGCTTCAATAAAAAGTCATAGGTTAAACCACACCTTTTGCACTCTCATTTTAGTATTTGCTCGTTAATTGCTAGAGACTAGCAATAAGCTAGTTGGGGGGTGTGATAGAGCACAAAAGTGCGATCTATACATCCCTTAAATTAGTATTATTGCTAACAAAAAAATGATAAAAGTGTTGCATTAATATTATATTTTTGTAGGGTGCAGGTGATCGTAAATCAAAGTTAAATTTCGCATCGGGTCCAAAAATATGCATCACCACAGGTGACCAGCCAACCACATGGGGTCAGTCCCAGTTGCACACTAGAAGGAGCATTAGCCGACTAGGTGCAGCCACATCTAGCGTGCAACCCATCCTCCCACGAGTGATCAACGGCATCCGCGAGCCCATCCACGCGTCCGTGATCTCAGCGTCCGCATCCCAGCTCCAGTGCACAAGTCCAGCAATCCATCATCCATGGAGCTTCTTCCGCGAGCCATCCACGGTTCAGATCTCCCAAGCTACCATCGAGCGTCCTCGTTCCAGCTCTCTCGAGATCCCAACTTCTGTGATCAGCTCCTAGCGTCCGCGTGCAATCCGCGAAGATCCCGGCATCTCCCGATTTTCCCTTCTGCATCCCTTGGCGATCGCAATCTTCCGAGATATCAGCTCCTTCAGCCGTCCGCGTGCACCCTCCCAGCAAAGATCCGACTTCATCCCAGCATCCAACGCGTCCCAGCCTTCCGAGTTCGTATCCCAGAGCCTTCAGCCCGTCCGTGTGAGAATCTCCCGAGCCCTGAGTCCTATCTTCCTTCCGATCCATCCGCTTCTTCCGCCTGGATTTGCATGTGTGCGATCCCCTTTTCTGCATCCCAGCCGTCCCTCTGCGTCCGAGAATCCCGGCATCCCGTGATTCCAGCATCAGCGATCATCTCCCATCCGTCCGTCCTCTCCACGTGCCAGGAGGAATCCATCGCTGGTTGAGGAGCTCGAGGGATCTATATGAAGGACCCTCTCTCAGCTAGGAAGGGGGATTGTTTCCTATTCGAAAAAAACAGAGCCCCCATATCATTGAAAGAAAAAGAAAAAAAGAAAAGGAAACAGGGGATGCCCTGTTTCCGAAAGTAAAAAAGAAAAAAAAAGAAGAAGAGAACAGGGGAGTTTTCTTTGTGTTGATGGCTGGCTGATATTTTGTGAAGGGTGATGGAGGAACCTTTGATGTCTTATTTTCTTTCAAGTAAATTCTGAACAATTGATCTCTTTGATTTACATCTATTAATATATTTTTGATTCTTGCATGCTTATTATGAGATAGATCTTTTATGGTTTATATTTCTTGATTTATGGATTGTTTCGATGTTTGATTTATCGTAGACGTATCGGCACGATAAATACTTAGATCTTGAATTCATGTTTTTAAATTATATACTCCACGATTAGAACTATTCTATCTGATGATCCTTAATCAGAATCGCAGAATTTAATTGTTGAAAATATTATCATCAAGGGGATTCCAGATCCCTACACCATCTTAAATTATCCAAACTTCGAATTCTCTGTTTACTGATTTATTTCTATTTGCAACATCATCTTAATCTACAAATTTATAAATTAATAATCTAAATTATATTAAATAATCTCATATATATTTCGTTTCCTGAGGATTCGACCTCGGACTCCCGAGAATTACTACTTGTACGATTCTCCTATACTTGGAGTTAGTTTCGCGAAAGCATTTTTTGCGAGCGCGTCACCCTATACTTGGTTTAACCCGCTCTCCTGTTCTTTCCATGTTTATTTAGTTTTAGGGTGGTTCGCAATACCATGCTTATTATTCCACCTTTTAGTCTAGTTTCACTTTTTCATCAATTCAACCAAGTCACAATTCAGCACATTACCTAACTCAAATTGCTTCAGATGTTGTCATATTTTTCTTTTTAACCTATGTTTCACTAAGAGACAGAGAATCTAGTTGTCTTCGTCTCACAAATCTAAACATAAGAAAAGAATCACAAAACATTGCATACCCAGTTAATGAGTATATTAGTAAGATCCCCCAGCATATCAACATCAGGGAAAAAAATAGAGCGTTCCATCTAGTGACAACAATGCAAAATTTTCACCAATTTTTAACGAAAAGTCAATATCTCTGTTTAGTGACCCTTCTTGGGTGATTCGTGTCCATAAAAAAAGTTTTTTTTGCGAACAGAAGTTGCAACTCATTTGAAATACTGGCGCAGCAAAAATATCAATACCAATTACAGCAAAAAAATCTATAAGAAATATTTTCTTTGCAAAATAGAATCCAACTTGCAAGAATTTTAATCTGGCTCCTGCCTCGAACCAATCATTACTAATCATGATTCATCAATTACGAATTTCTAATCTACCATGGTAACACGACAAAACAACTCCTGTAACTCTAGCAGGCCCAAACAAATGCGCCTGAAGCTTTATGACTCGGTCATGTAAATCCAAATATAAAAAAATAATTTAAAAATCAGTTCATAACATATGAAACCATTGTGATCTTAATAGAGATATGCTCCTGGCTTAATGCCAATGACTTAAGTCCAATGTAAGTAATATATCATCTTAGTTCACATCAACCAATGCACATGCTATTTTAAAAAAAAAGAAATAGTAGATAATAGCAAAGTCTAGAATCCCATCTGAAGTAGAGCTGATTGATAGCCATATATCAGCTTCTTGTTTTCACAAGGTGGGTAGAATTTAATATAATATATGTTTCAGCCTCTTCAATAAGTCTGACTTACCTCACATCTTTAACCATATAGATTGGACAAAGCTTGTTAATCTGTTGTAATTGTCTTGTGATGACATATAGATTTATCCAGCACATATATGATTGAATAGAGACCGTCAGGCTGCTGTCTCTTCGCATCTTGATTCATTGATATCTTTAGTTTTTGTATGAGTATGTGTGTTTTTTTTAATTGTTCATTTTCTCCAATAGTTTTCCGCAAGAGCATACGTAGGTATGTTGTGGTAGGTCTTTATTAGTGTGGGGTTTGTGAGGTAGTCTAGGGTAAGGGGAATGTTTAGAGAACCTTCCTTTTGCATTGGGAAACTGGGAGCTTTCCAGGGTTAGTAATATACATAGGAATTTATCCAGTGGTTAATACTTGCAGTAGAAGAAACAAAAGAAGCAGTTAAAATCACTTACCATAAGACATTGATGAATTTCCTTGTCTGATAGTAAGATCAAGACATTCACAGGCACATTTAATAATCGACTCACCTTGTTCTCTAATAAAAGATAACACTGCTTCGAAGCAGATTAGAAGTGGTTAATTATCAGGTCCTAGCTAGATATTGGATCAAATTACTGAACAACATATGCTTCTAGGAATCTTATATTTTGTATTAATAAAATTCGCCAAGATCTTTTTGTTTATTATCAATCCTTAGCAGCTTTATTTTGCGCCGGAATGAGGTTCAAATCTCAAACTCGACTCTTGAATAGAAATGGTAAGAATGACAAAAACAAGACTGGAAAACAAACCGCTTGAGCTGTAACCGAAACAGAAAGGTTTGATGAGCCGCTGCTTGCTCTCTAACTGCTCTTACCGCTTCTTTTTCTTGACCTCTGCTCACTGCTGCCAATGCTGTGACTGCCGCCCCTATCTCTAAAGCTGCGGATTACAGCTCCTGACTCAACAAGTTCAAAGTCTGAAGTATGAGTCTTGTTTGTGACATTAAAGAATGAACATTCAAGAGTACAAAGGCTTCTTCGTGGTTTGGACACGGGAAAGACATATTCATTGCGGATTGACCAAAGGAAGTCATTTCATGGTGATTTTCGCCCCTTTCCCGAGGCCATTCAAACGATTTGACTTTTTTGGACAAAGGAAATGAAAACTGAGCGTTTCCTAAATGGATGATTGGGTTGATGTTCAGTATTTATGGCCATATTCCATTCTTTGGTCTGTAAAATCCCTACTTTTCTTCTTTTTCTTAGCCTGCTACAAATCAGTTGTGAGTCTGGTTATGAATTAATTATACACACCGGTCAAAGTGATTATAAAAACTGGGCATGTGCTCTCTTCAGTTGGCTCAGCTTGACGAGGCCAAAATTTGAAAGCGCGCGTTGTCAACGCCGTTATCGGTGGCAGTTTTGTTTGCGCAATGCCAAGAATCATACCCTAATTTTGTTTATTATTTATTTATATTACTTGCCAGTTTCAATCAGTTTTTTAATAGAATGGACAAAAGTTGGATAAATAAGTCGAGATCTAGTGCCGAATATTTGAATGGAGTTTCAGAATTTCGTTTAAATTTGATTTTGAGAAAATCTGAAATGAATGGGAATATTTTTTGTCCATGTCAAAAATGTGTAAATTGTTTTGCTATCGCTCCACAAAACTGTTGAAGAACATTTGGTATGGAATGGTTTCTGAAGGTTATACAGAATGGATATTTCATGGGGAGAGTCTAAATTGTCGTCTTCATCTAACTAACCCTTAATTATAGAACACCACTGCTAGTATTGGAATCTAGTAACACAGACAGAAATTCTGTTGTAGAAGATGATATGAGGGCTTACTCAGAGATGCTCTTGAACATAATATTAGAAATTTAACAGATTTTAGTGAGAGCAAGAAGGAGCTCCAATAGGTTGATGAGCATACCGTTACTGAATCTATACATGTTGAGGAACCTATAGACTTTGAAGATAACACAACTCGGTATCATAACTTGCTGAAAGATTGTGATAAAGAACTATATCCGGGTTGTAAGAATTGTACGAAGATTTTTTTTATGGTGCATTTATTTCATTTGAAATATTTGAATGGATGGTCTAGGAAGTTTTTTATTATACTTCTTCAATTATTAAAAGATGCATTTCCAGAAGGTGTTATTTTGCCGTCAACTTCTTATGAAACCAAAAAACTAGTAAAAGACTTGAATCTTGGATATGAGAAGATACACAGTTGTCCAAATGATTGTATTTTATACCGTGGTGATAATATTAATGAAGATTCGTGCCGAACATGTGGATCTTCACGATGAAAAAAACAAAATGAAGACGGGCATGATTTGTCGAATGAAATGGATGATGCATAGTCTAAAAAAAATCTAAGCTAAAGTTTTGAGGTATTTTCCTCTCATACCTAGATTGAAAAGGATGTATGCATCATTAAAGACGGCTTTCTTAATGAGATGGCATGATGAAGACGTACAAGGGATGGAATGTTAAGACATCTAGTGGATAGTTTAGCATGGAAAGCATTTGATGATAGGCATCATGAATTTGCTTCTGATGTTCACAGTATTAGGCTGGGTTTGGCAATTGATGGATTTAATCCATTTCGAACGATGAGTTCTACATTACAGCACCTGGCCAGTTGTTTTGGTTCCATATAATTTGCCACCATGGATGTGTATGAAACAGTCTTCACTCATTCTGTCAATGGTTATTTCCGGTGATAAGAGCCTAGGTAATGATATAGATATTTTCTGCAGCCTTTAATAGATGAATTGAAAAAGTTATGGCAGGGTATTGATGCATTTGATGCTTTCACTTGGCCAAACATTCAAATTGCATGCAGCTCTTATCTGGACAATCAATGATTTTCCTGCATATGCTAATTTATCCGGGTTGGAGCACTATGGGGCGTATTGCATGCCCTTCTTGTGGAGATTCAACTCATTCATATTGGTTAAAACATGGAGGAAAATTCTATTATATGGGGTCATCGTCGATAGTTAGAAGCAAACCATCCATTTCGACATCAGAATAATCAGTTTGATGGTATCATAGAGTTGCGATCTGCACCTATTCCGCCAACTGGAACTGATAGTTCTTAAACAAACTCATGGCACTAACTATATACCTGGTAAGGCATCCACAGTTCAAAGAAGTGGGGAAGGGGGGATGTTGGCAGCTTAATGATATAGGTTTTTTGAGGACGCTGACAACTCGAGAATGATGACAGCGTTTATAGACAGAAAAATGACGATGGTACAAACTCGGTATCTACACAGAAGCAGTTATGGAAAAAAAGGAGCATTTTTTTGAATTACCTTATTGGAGGTATAATCTTCTTCGACATAATCTTGATGTCATGCATATAGAAAAGAATGTTTGGGATAACTTGATTGGAAACAATGTTAAATCTTGAAGGAAAGACCAAAGACAACTTGAAAACGCGTCTTGATTTGAAAGACATGGGCATAAGACAAGAGCTTCATCTGAAAGAACAACCCAATGATAAATATTTTATACCTCCTGCATGTTACACAATGTCTACTACAGAGAAAGATCTTTTTCTAACAGTTTTGAAAAATATGAAGGTTTCAGATGGGTATGCATCGAATATTTCAAGATGCGTTAATCTTAAAGAGCGAAAACTTTCGAATCTTAAAAGTCACGATGGCCATATTTTGATGCAAGATATCTTTCCATTGGCTTTAAGATCGTCAACACATAAACAAGTTCTTGCAATTGTGTCTCAGTTATCATCCTTCTTTAAGGCATTATGTTCCAAAGTTCTTGATCCCAAGAAGCTTGATCAATTGGAGTCTAATGTTGCACTTGTTGGGAATTGTATCCTAAATGTCAATCGTCAGCATGTTGATGATTGAATTTTGCAAATGAATTGACAAATTAATAAAGTGTTATTTGGCATTATTCATCATTTCATTGTACATCTTCAAATGAACTTTTATATGATGAAGTCCTTAGGACTTGTTTTATGATAAAAGAGGATTTATCTTCAAGTCCTTAAAATTGTTCGCGAATAAATGATATACTGTTACTAGGACGACAATATTATCGAGATTGGATCATTGTGTGACATATACGTTGGTTATCCTCTTAACCAAGGAGTGTGGAGACACTGATATGTCACACAGGTGAAGTGTAGGAGTACATTTCACTGAACGTGACTAATTCCGGAACGCTCTACTGTCAAGAGATGTTCCGAGTGGATATGGCTATAAGTTTGGCCCTCTGACCTGAGACCGCAACCTGTGACTAGCAAGCAACTCACTTTACTTTGGTACCGGACTACCTGAATTTCTAATTCACTGACGGAAGGTCACTGGGTACAATCAAGTACTTGCGTAGTCAGTTGTGAGTCAAGATGGAATTGACCCCTCCTGAAAATAGGAGATAATGCCTTGTGTTCAATTTAGCAAAACCTTGGCCAGGGTAATCCTTGTATGGAGTCACAGGATTTATAAAGTTGAATTACATCATGGATGCACTTATTACAGAGTTGACAGAACTCTGAAGTCATCCTGGCATTTAGGAGTCATAGGGATAAATTATACGGTAACCATAGTTCAAGGGTTCTTGAATGTTGCTTTGCAATCATTCGGCCTATCCGGACGTCGGGTACCATTGCTAGATGATCATTTTGATTAGTACAAGAAGTTATTCTTGTGCTACCGGCTTAGGTTCGAACCTATGGGGCTCACACACATAGAAGTTTCTAGGTTGATCAATGGCTGATTGACGATTAAGAATCATTCAGGGGTAATTTAGGACCCTAGCTTTCTTTCTTGGAGAAGAAAGATATCTCATCCTTATCCCTAAAAGCAGTGGTGCCTATCCTCTTTATTTTTGGCCAATTTTTGGTGTGAGGAAAGAGGAGGCATGGGGATATTTTTCAGAAAAATATGGCGCCTCAAATCTTCCTAAAAAGATGGGAATCAAATCTCTAATTTGTAGGGGCTGTATGACGCATCAAGTAGGGTGGCGTGCAGATGAAGTTTGGGGTGCAATGACCCCCTAATTTTTAGGGATTCTTGGCACAAGATTAAAGATAATTTGTTCATCTCTTAGCTGCCGATTCACCAGAATTTTTGGGAATTTTATCAGCCAAATTCATTGGCCAAAAGAGGTGTGAGGCGTGGGGGTCTTTTGGCTATAAAAGGACCACCACACTTAGGGTTTGTTAAGATGGTCTTTAGAAAGGGTACTAAATTATGAAAAAAATTCTCATCCTAGCTTTCCAATATCCTCATCCTAGCTTTCCACACTAGTGCTTGAATGAATATCCTCATCCTAGCTTTTCAATAAGTATAATTAGTGCCATTAAACAAGGGTGGTCTATTTGTGGATTGTCCCTCGCTAATAGAACTTCCTACTTGGGTTGTCATGATCTTTGACTCTTGATCGTAAGATCAACAAATACTATGAGAGCATCTCGCTCTGATACCACTTGTTGCCCAAGGTGACAAGCCAAGAGGGGGGTGAATTGGTTTTTGTTAATTTTTGATTTCTTAATTATGTTAATTGATGAGTAAGTGATTTAGAACAATTCACAATACAAACAACAAGAAGTATAGTAGTTCTGTGCTCTCCTATGTACCTACGTCCACTTCCCAAGCGATCTCTTGGAAATTCACTATAATCTCGCGGATTACAGTTGGATTGTTTTCCGAGCTCACAATCCAAAAATCTTTACACTTGGTTTTTCGGGATCATCAAAAACCTATGTTGGTTTTACGGGCTTACCAACAAACCTTTACAAGATTTTAAGAAGAAGAAGCAGGTTGAAACTCCTAGATGAGCAGATGTAACAAATGTAAGCTACAAAGAAAAGTTAGAATATAGTTATCGCTTTGATATGGTTCCTCTCTTCTTTGTCAAGGAATGCTTCACTCTTCAAGGGTTGGTGGAGCTCTTAATGCCTTTTTTTTGATCTGCTCAACCACTTCCTTTGGACTCTTGAATGAAGCACCTCGATGAAGAAAAAGAATGTTTTGCTCTGATTAATAGTGTCATTATAAATACTTTTCCACAAGTTTAGGTTACTTCCCATTGGTTAGATTTGAAAAACTATCCGTCACTAGCCGTTGGGAGGTCAAAAAGTACTTCTGCAGAACTAGCCATTATGCTTCTGCCCGTGCTGGGGTCGACTCAAACCACTGTTCATCAGACTTGGGGTCGACTCAACTTCCAGTGGGGTCGACCCAACTTTCACTGGGGTCGACTCCTGCTACAGTGGGGTCGACCCTCTCAGGGATCACAGAATCTTGTATTTTGTTGCCCAGATAGACAACCCAAGAGGGAGGGTGAATTGGGGTTTAAAATAATTATTGCAATTAAAAGCTTTGTGAGTAACTAATTAAAACTTTTTGCAAGTGGATTAATTAGTTGCTATATACAGTGGATGAAGGAAAAGTAAGAGACAATAAAGCAATCACAAATGTTAGATGTATGCCCTAGAAGCCAATTTGGCTGACACATTGTTGATTCTAGGGACATAATTTTGTACTTGACTATTTATTATTGAATAAATAAAAGGCATCTTTTCATTCATATTGTTTATGTGTCTATGAATCGTCCAAGAAATTAATAAGATGATGATACATATTCTCAAGAGTTGAGAATTTGAGCCATGTATCATTGGTGATTAATTTCTAAATGCTCCTGATCAATGGATCATCACGAGGACGGTGATCGATCCGATCAGTGCACAGATCACTTTCCTTCTGGATGGACGAGACTTGAGTCCACAGTGTAGGGACACTGAAGTGATAGTGCAGGTGCTTGTTAGAGAACAAGGGTACTGAGCGTGACCAAGACAAGAAGTCACTTGGATGTCTATCCACTCGTCAGTGACTTGCTTGATGTTGCAGTAGTGTGACTGGTCCTTTGACCTGCGGTGCTTCGGCTACTCACAGTGAGGTTATTGTAGTTTGACTGCACACATACATGGTCTCTAGCCATATGGGTCCATGCAGTGTAGATTGGCTGCAGTAGGTTCACTGTAGGAGTAGGGTATGCACCTATAAGGAATCTATCGACCTTGATAGAAGAGGAGTGATCCTATGTGATTTGTTAGACTGAGTTCTAAGACCTTGGCCAGGGCAGTAATATAAAGTGGAAAAAGAGTTTTCCACTATCGAACTCAAGTCGAATAAATCTTGACATATGACAGACGATGGGGTTTGACGAGTTGTCCATGACCTCCGTCCTGAAGGGATCCACGATAGTAGGATTGTATCACACGTTAACTGCACCTAGAGGTTCATCATTCCATTCTGCTGGGTAGCCACTACATGCTGCTAGGTGTCACTGGTGGATGGTGGGACTCATAGGGATTATCTTGATGATCGATAAACCCTAATGAGTAGAGTTGGAATCGTTCCAACCCATTGAAAGGAGTTTTCAATGATATAGTGATAGAGATCACAATATATCTCACTACCAGTCAAAATAGAACCTATGGGGTCACACACAATAGAAGTATTGACCGATCCGATGGTTGAAATCGTGATTAGGAATCACAAGTGATCAATTTGATTGATAAGAAGTTGAAGAAGGAACAAAGGGAATTAATTAATTGGACTTGAAACAAGAGTCCTACTTCGGGTAGGATTCCTAGAGTCCTAATTGGATTAGGACTGGGAATTCTAGTTGGAGTAGGACTGGGATTCCTACTTGGAATAGGATTCCTACAATCCTAATGAGATTAGGAATTTTGAATTAAAATTGGATTCCTACTTGGAGTAGGATTCTTAGAAATCCTAATTGGATTAGGACTTCGGATTCAAATAGAGTCCTAATTGGATTAGGACTAAAATTAAATACATCCTAATTGGATTAGGATTTCTCAAGTCTAAATTAATAATCTAATGAATCAACATGACTCCTAATTGGATTAGGATTGAAGAGTTCAATTGAGTCATGGTTCATTCAAGTCCTAATTGGATTAGGACTAGCATAGATTGAACCCAATTTGGCTAATCCTAATTAGATTAGGATTAAACCATGAAAGAGGGACCTAATCCTCTTTGAAAGAGGATTAGGCTAACCAAGTAAGAGGGGCATCAGCCCCTCTCCACTTGATTAGGTGCGACATGAAGAGAGAGGGGGCCGGCGCCCCCTCTTGGAAAGTAGTCAAGGGCTCCTAACTTGTAGGAGCCCTTCATCCTTATTAAAGGAGGACTAGGGCCGGCGCCCTAGGTGATACTTTTCTCCTCTTCAAGCCGTGGCCACCTCCCTCTATCTCCTCTTGGTTCAGCCGCAAGCAAAGGGAAGAAGATCTCCAAGCGTTGGCGGCCTCCTCCCCTTCCCTTCCTTCATCCAACGCAAGGAACAGAAGAAGGCTGCGTAGGGGCTCATCTTCTTCCTCTTCTTCATCCTTCTTCTTCCTCCTCTCAAGCACAATCAAGGGTTGATTGAAAGAGAGGAGATCAGCCATCAAAAGAAGTCTCTGCAAGGGAGCTAGCACCCCGGGGAGACAAGAAAACATTGATCGGTACTCTACTTCGTGTGGATACCCGTAGAGGCCGGACGTTTGAACGGCTTCAAGCGAACCCTCTTCCAAAACCACGAATTCAGATTTGCGGTGATCATCTACCCGCGCAAGGTGAAGATTTGATCTTCCTATTAGTTTTTAAAAGTTTTAATTCTTACCTAATTACGAAAGGTCTCGAAACAACGTTCATGCGATGAACGTCGATCCCGCACATGCCCCCTTTCCGCTGCCATCTGATTTATTTTTGAAATATCAGCGGCATGGGCGGGTTCCCAACAGTGGTATCAGAGCCTAGGCTTCGTAGATTAAGGTAAGAATTAAATATCTAAAGGCTTATTAGATCTGAAAATTGAATGATCATGCATGCTGAAAAATTCTGCATGCAGATTTTTCAGGGGTGCTGATTTTTTACATGCTGATTTTTATGTGATAAAAAGATGATTCTAATTGCATTGTTAATGGGATTACAAAGTTTAGAATCATGATTAGCATGATCAGCGACCTATGTCATGATATAATCAGTTAGTTTTCAGATCTGAAAATTATAATTGTTGCATACGGTGATGATCATAGGATTCAATCCCTTTTGGTATCAAATGTAATGACCTGCGATGTGATCTGCGATGTCATGTAATTTTTTAGATGCTTGCATGCATCTTATTTGATGTTTTGAGAGGCCTGCGTGCCTCCTAAAAGGAGATGTAATTTATTTTTATTTTTATTTTACATCTGGTTGTATTTCTGTGATGTGATGTACATCAACGATCAAGCTGAAGCAAAAGCTTGAGATGAAAGGTGATCCAAGCGGTTGATGGCGATGGGATCAAGGGTTGATCAAGGATCGAATCAAGGAGGCTTGGAACCAATTCAAGAGTTGAAGACCACTTGATCGATTGATGTGCATGTGCTTGTAATACGACCTAATTAGAATCCATGATCATCACCTAGTTAAAGTTTAGCTTTAATTTGATGCTGCGATTATAACTGCCTGTGATGTGCCGTTTGCATGTGATGTGAATGCGAGTCGGGTAGATAGGTTTACATGTGATGTAGCAAACCCAATTGAGACCTAAATCAAAACCTCCTCAATCAAGTCGAGAGTGAACCGACATGAGCAAGTCATATTAGATTAATTGATCTAATTGGTGTCTAGGAAAGCATGAAAGGTGGTTACTTAATTAGGACCTTACTCTCTGAGTAAGGGGAGCCTCCCACCTGCTTACCTGGCCAATTGTTCGATTACCTCTTATGAAGGGCTCAAGTTGCAAACACTAAGACCTGATTAACCAATATTAAGTCAATAGGTCTTCCACTGTAGTAGAGCTGCTAAGGCCTTTCTGATGTTGATTTGTCTCGGCTGGACACAGTGGTCAAGTTGCATCGGGGGGCTGGACCTCTCTATAGACATGAGATGTTGTAGGGTAAAGGTGGGGTTGGGCACCAATAACTGTTAGGTAAGGACCCAATGACGACTTTATTCCTACGGTTATACGGTGGGTCTGACTTAACTAAGAAATGGGACCAATAACTGTTAGGTGAGGTCTTCATGGCTTAGAGACCAAGTTACACTGCAACATGCTTGAGAAGCATTGTACAAGAGTTGTACACTCATCCATCTATGTATCACCAATAACTGTTAGGTGAGGTGGCATGTAAATTGGTGGGACCGCAGTACCCACTAGAAACCCTAGTCGCGTAGAATTTCCGTTTCCCTACCAGGGGAGTGTGAGGGATTCGAGAAAATAGTGGGAGTTACATTTGTTCTAAAAGACCTTAGAACAGATTAGGATCAAGTACAAAAGTCTAACTAGAATCTTTACTCTCTGCAGATACAATGTCGGCTTCAAACCCTCTGACCCGTATTCTTGAGACCAACCGACTGACCGGAACCAATTACAAAGACTGGCTTAGAAATCTTAAAATAGTTTTGGACTGTGAGAAGATAGGCTACATACTCGATTCAGATATTCCCATACTACCAGCACGTCCTACTGATGTTCAGCGTGAGTTGCATAAAAAAGTGGTTGGATGATGACATTAGAGTAAAATGCTATATGATGGCATCCATGTCTAATGAACTCCAATGCCAGCATGAAAATATAAAAACTGCTAGGGACATACTGGCACACCTGCAAGAGTTGTATGGTGAGCAGAGTCGCACAGCTCGTTTTGAAGTGTCCAAGAGGCTTTTCAAAGCGAAGATGCGCGAAGGGCAGTCTGTCCATGATCACGGTCTGACCATGATCAAGGACCTAGAGGAGCTTGAGAAGCTCGGTATGGACATGCATAAGGAATTACAAGTGGATTTGATCCTACAGTCACTTTCTGATTCATTTGGTCAGTTTATAGTAAACTACCACATGAATAAGATTGAATGCACTAAGACTGAACTAATCAACATGTTGGTAACTGCTGAGGGAGCCTTGAAAGGTTCAAGGGGCAATGTCCTTGCTGCTGAGTTGACTTCTGGTTCCAAGAGAAAGTCTACTTGGAAGAAAAAGAAGCCTGCTAAGAAGCAGAAGAAAGACAAGAAGCCAAAAAAGGAAGTTCAAAAGAAAAAGGCTAACGACAAAGGAAAATGTTTCCACTGCAATGTCGAAGGCCACTGGAAGAGAAACTGTCCTTCATACCTCGAGAGCCTAAAGAACAAGAAAGGTGACACGCCTTCAGAAGGTATAGACTTGCTCATAATTGAAACTAATCTAACGGTTTCTTCTACTTCTAGTTGGGTTATAGATTCTGGTTCTAGTGCTCATTTGTGCACTACCATGCAGGGTCTAAAGGAAAGTAGAAGGCTGGCGGAAGGTGCGGTAACCCTTAGGGTTGGCAACGGGGCAAAAGTTGCTGCTGTGGCTGTGGGCACCTACCATCTGCGACTACCGTCTGGATTTAGTTTAATACTTAGAGACTGCTATTATGTACCTGTTGCTAGCAGAAATTTGATTTCTGTTTCATGTCTAGCACAGGAAGGTCATGTTTTTACATTTGACAAAGACTGCTGTTCTATTTATTTAAGAAATAAAATAGTCGCACGTGGTTTCATGATTGATAGTCTCTATCATTTACATATGGATGTATCTGTGAATGTTACCGAGCAAGAAGTGAGTGCCAAAGGATCCAAAAGATACAGAGATGAGATAAACCAAAGATATTTGTGGCACCTCAGGCTTGGCCATATTGGAGAAGACAGAATGAACAAAATGGATAAAGATGGGCTTTTAGGCTCATTGACTTCCGAGTCATATCTAGTTTGCGAGTCCTGCCTTCAAGAAAAAATGGCTAGACTGCCCTTTGTAGGACATGGGGAGAGGACCACTGAAATACTTACCCTAGTACATACAGATGTATGTGGCCCATTCGATGTGCTAGCCAGGGGACGTTATTCTTACTTCATTACCTTTACCGATGATTATTCGCGGTATGGGTATGTGTATCTTATGAGACACAAGTCTGAGTCTTTTGAAAAGTTCAAAGAGTTCAAGAATGAAGTAGAAAAACAAACTGGAAAACCTCTTAAGGCTCTTCGATCAGATCGAGGAGGAGAATACCTTAGTGGGGAATTCCGGGACTATCTCAAAGAAAACGGCATAGTCTCACAATGGACACCTCCGGGTACACCTCAACTCAACGGAGTGTCAGAGAGGAGGAATCGGACCCTATTGGATATGGTCAGGTCCATGATGAGCTTCACTGATTTACCTATGTTCCTTTGGGAGATGCCTTACTCACAGCGATTTATTTATTGAATAGAGTTTCCTCTAAATCCGTTCCTACCACACCGTATGAGATATGGCATGGTAAGAAACCAAGTCTTGGTCATCTCAAGATTTGGGGATGTCCGGCCCACGTCAAGAGACTACAGGCAGACAAGTTAGAGGCTAGGACCATAAGTGCTCGTTTTATAGGATATCCTAAAGAGTCATTAGGATACAATTTTTACATCTCAGAGGATCACAATGTGTTTGTGAGCCGTCATGATCTTCTTGGAAAATCAGTTTATCCTTGATAGAGGCAGTGGGAGGAAAATTGAGTTTGAAGAGAAAGTCTCTGAAAGGCAACGAGTCATGGATCCTATTGAACCCATTCATAAAGAGCCAGTACACGATGTCCCTCGACCACCTCGTAGATCTAGTAGGGTCTCCCATCCTCCCGATAGATACTTAGGTATACTAGAAGAGGATACCGAGGAAATGTTCCTGGTGGGAGATAGGGATCACATACAGGATCCCAAAACCTACAACGAGGCGATATCTGATGTCGATTCCGAGAAATGGCTGGAAGCAATGAAGTCAGAGTTAGACTCCATGCGTTCCAACCAAGTCTGGACCTTAGTAGATCCACCAGAAGGTATTGTACCTATTGGATGCAAATGGATCTACAAAAGGAAGATAGGTTCGGATGGAGAGGTAGAGACCTATAAGGCAAGACTTGTGGCAAAAGGGTATGTCAGCGCGAAGGCATTGACTATCAGGAGACCTTTTCACCTGTTGCCATGCTAAAATCCATCCGAACATTGCTTGCCATTACAGCATTTCATGATTATGAAATTTGGCAGATGGATGTGAAAACTGCTTTCCTGAATGGATATCTTGATGAAGATATCTATATGGAACAGCCTTTGGGTTTCACTTCCAGTGATGGAGATCACAAGGTCTGCAAGCTGCAAAGGTCCATCTATGGACTAAAGCAAGCATCTCGGAGTTGGAACACTCGTTTCGATGACGCAATCAAAACGTTTGATTTCATTAAAAACGAAGAGGAACCGTGTGTTTACAAAAAGGTTAGTGGGAGTGCTGTCGTTTTTCTCGTACTGTACGTAGATGACATTCTCCTAATAGGGAATGATATTCCCATGCTAACCTCGGTTAAGGTCTGGTTGTCAAAAGAATTCTCCATGAAAGACCTTGGGGAAGCATCCTATATTTTGGGAATAAAGGTCTATAGAGATAGATCTAAAAGGATGCTTGGCCTTTCACAGAAGATGTACATAGAGGAGGTGCTGAAGAGGTTCAGCATGGAAAACTCCAAGAGGGGTCTCTTACCCCTAAGGCATGGAATTCATCTCTCCAAGAAGATGTGCCCCAACACATTTGAAGAGATTCAACACATGAGCAAGATTCCCTATGCATCGGCAATAGGAAGCCTCATGTATGCCATGCTGTGTGCACAACCTGATATAGCTCTTGCTGTGAGTGTCACAAGCAGATATCAGTCGGATCCAGGCAAGAAGCACTGGATAGCTGTGAAGAACAGTCTTAAGTACTTGAGAAGAACTAAGGACATGTTCTTGGTCTTTGGGAGAAGATCAGAGTTGAAGGTAGAAGGATGCACACATATTGATGATAGAAAGTCTACATCAGAATATGTGCAATTGTGGTTCAGTAAATTGGAAGAGTTCCAAACAACCGATCATTATAGATTCTACCTTAGAAGCTGAATGTTAAGCCGTATCTAAGGGTGCAGTGGAAACCTTCTGATTAAAAGTTAATTGCAGAGTTAGGTGTAATGTCATTAGATGCCATAACACTTTACTGCAATAACATTGGCACCATAGCACTAGCTATGGAGCCATGGTCTCATCAGAAGTCCAAGCACATAGAGCGGCGCTTCCATTTCATACGCGACTATGATGTAGAGGTGCAGAGAGTAGACTCCGCGGATAACGTGGCAGACCCGTTCACTAAGCAGCTGAGTCAGCAAAAGACTGAAGCCCACCTTGAGAAGATGGGCCTAAGATATATGACCAATTGGCTTTAGTGCAAGTGGGAGATTGTTAGATGTATGCCCTAGAAGCCAATTTGGCTGACACATTGTTGATTCTAGGGACATAATTTTGTACTTGACTATTTATTATTGAATAAATAAAAGGCATCTTTTCATTCATATTGTTTATGTGTCTATGAATCGTCCAAGAAATTAATAAGATGATGATACATATTCTCAAGAGTTGAGAATTTGAGCCATGTATCATTGGTGATTAATTTCTAAATGCTCCTGATCAATGGATCATCACGAGGACGGTGATCGATCCGATCAGTGCACAGATCACTTTCCTTCTGGATGGACGAGACTTGAGTCCACAGTGTAGGGACACTGAAGTGATAGTGCAGGTGCTTGTTAGAGAACAAGGGTACTGAGCGTGACCAAGACAAGAAGTCACTTGGATGTCTATCCACTCGTCAGTGACTTGCTTGATGTTGCAGTAGTGTGACTGGTCCTTTGACCTGCGGTGCTTCGGCTACTCACAGTGAGGTTATTGTAGTTTGACTGCACACATACATGGTCTCTAGCCATATGGGTCCATGCAGTGTAGATTGGCTGCAGTAGGTTCACTGTAGGAGTAGGGTATGCACCTATAAGGAATCTATCGACCTTGATAGAAGAGGAGTGATCCTATGTGATTTGTTAGACTGAGTTCTAAGACCTTGGCCAGGGCAGTAATATAAAGTGGAAAAAGAGTTTTCCACTATCGAACTCAAGTCGAATAAATCTTGACATATGACAGACGATGGGGTTTGACGAGTTGTCCATGACCTCCGTCCTGAAGGGATCCACGATAGTAGGATTGTATCACACGTTAACTGCACCTAGAGGTTCATCATTCCATTCTGCTGGGTAGCCACTACATGCTGCTAGGTGTCACTGGTGGATGGTGGGACTCATAGGGATTATCTTGATGATCGATAAACCCTAATGAGTAGAGTTGGAATCGTTCCAACCCATTGAAAGGAGTTTTCAATGATATAGTGATAGAGATCACAATATATCTCACTACCAGTCAAAATAGAACCTATGGGGTCACACACAATAGAAGTATTGACCGATCCGATGGTTGAAATCGTGATTAGGAATCACAAGTGATCAATTTGATTGATAAGAAGTTGAAGAAGGAACAAAGGGAATTAATTAATTGGACTTGAAACAAGAGTCCTACTTCGGGTAGGATTCCTAGAGTCCTAATTGGATTAGGACTGGGAATTCTAGTTGGAGTAGGACTGGGATTCCTACTTGGAATAGGATTCCTACAATCCTAATGAGATTAGGAATTTTGAATTAAAATTGGATTCCTACTTGGAGTAGGATTCTTAGAAATCCTAATTGGATTAGGACTTCGGATTCAAATAGAGTCCTAATTGGATTAGGACTAAAATTAAATACATCCTAATTGGATTAGGATTTCTCAAGTCTAAATTAATAATCTAATGAATCAACATGACTCCTAATTGGATTAGGATTGAAGAGTTCAATTGAGTCATGGTTCATTCAAGTCCTAATTGGATTAGGACTAGCATAGATTGAACCCAATTTGGCTAATCCTAATTAGATTAGGATTAAACCATGAAAGAGGGACCTAATCCTCTTTGAAAGAGGATTAGGCTAACCAAGTAAGAGGGGCATCAGCCCCTCTCCACTTGATTAGGTGCGACATGAAGAGAGAGGGGGCCGGCGCCCCCTCTTGGAAAGTAGTCAAGGGCTCCTAACTTGTAGGAGCCCTTCATCCTTATTAAAGGAGGACTAGGGCCGGCGCCCTAGGTGATACTTTTCTCCTCTTCAAGCCGTGGCCACCTCCCTCTATCTCCTCTTGGTTCAGCCGCAAGCAAAGGGAAGAAGATCTCCAAGCGTTGGCGGCCTCCTCCCCTTCCCTTCCTTCATCCAACGCAAGGAACAGAAGAAGGCTGCGTAGGGGCTCATCTTCTTCCTCTTCTTCATCCTTCTTCTTCCTCCTCTCAAGCACAATCAAGGGTTGATTGAAAGAGAGGAGATCAGCCATCAAAAGAAGTCTCTGCAAGGGAGCTAGCACCCCGGGGAGACAAGAAAACATTGATCGGTACTCTACTTCGTGTGGATACCCGTAGAGGCCGGACGTTTGAACGGCTTCAAGCGAACCCTCTTCCAAAACCACGAATTCAGATTTGCGGTGATCATCTACCCGCGCAAGGTGAAGATTTGATCTTCCTATTAGTTTTTAAAAGTTTTAATTCTTACCTAATTACGAAAGGTCTCGAAACAACGTTCATGCGATGAACGTCGATCCCGCACATGCCCCCTTTCCGCTGCCATCTGATTTATTTTTGAAATATCAGCGGCATGGGCGGGTTCCCAACAACAAACACAAGCAAATTTATAGTGGTTCGGAGCTAACCCTTGCTCCTACGTCCACTCCCCAAGCCTCACTTGGAAATTCACTATAATCCCTCGGATTACAGCCGGTTGTTTTGCAAGTTCACAACCCAACTTGTTGTTTTACGAGATCACAACGAACTCGGTCGGTTTTCCCAGGCTCACCGACTAGAACCACCCGATTGTTTTTCCGGGATCACAATCAAACCCTTACACCGTTGGTTTTAACCTAGGCTCACCAACAAACCTTACACCGTTGGTTTTAACCTAGGCTCACCAACAAACCTTAACATCCTTGATTCAATCCCCAGATTGAATCAAGTAAGAAACAAATGGTTTGAAAACAAACAGAAAAAGGAAGCTCCTTAACAAGCAGATATTCAGTGATAATAAAAAGAGAGAAGTTAGGAGCCCTCAAACAGATTTATAAAGATGTAGAGGAGGGCTTCTCGAACTCGGGGTCTCCTCTTGAATGTCTCAAAGATTTGATGACTGATGGAGACTTCTTGAATGCTGGGAAGAGTTGGTTGGATGGAGTTTAATACCCCTCTTCCTTCTTTCACTTGTATTTCCTTTGAAATCCTTTGGTAGGTGGAGATTACTTGTTTTCTTTGAATGGAATAACTCTTCTCTACCTTGCTACAGTTCTCTGTGGCTATTTAAGCCATTCCCCAAGAAAACTAGCCGTTAGACCCATCTTTCTAGCCGTTCTGCACATTCTGCAACTCCTGACAATGTTTCTGTTGGGATCGGAGTCGACTCGCGCGATCTGGAGTCGACTCGCCTGTTGCAGGAGTCGACTCATGCTTTTCAGGAGACGGCTCGGCAACTGTTCTGGATTTGAATTAAAGTGCTGTCTTGACTTGGAGTCGACTCGACTGAACCCGGAGTCGACTCCCCAATGTCTGGAGCTGACCCGGCACTTTTGGAGACGACTCGTTCCAAGGAATCTAGAGATGTTTCTTTCAAGTTTGCTCACTCGAGTCGACTCGGATATTCTGGGAGTCGACTCGGCACTCAGAGCCCGAAATCTCGATCTTCTGTCTGTTGACTTGTGCTGTCTCGGAGTCGACTCGAACTATCTCGGAGTCGACTCGGCTCTCAGAGACGAAAATATAGTCTTCTGTCTTTGGGGTTGCGCTGCCTTGGAGTCGACTCGAACTGTCTTGGAGTCGACTCGCCTCTCAGAGACGAAAATACCGTCTTCTGTCATTGGGGTTGCGCTGCCTTGGAGTCGACTCGGACTTTGCGGGAGTCGACTCGGCTCTCAGTGTCCAAAATTGGCTCTCTGACTTTTTTCCTTGCATTTCTCTGGGAGTCGACTCGTGCTTCCTTAGGAGTCGACCTGCCAACCATCGGAGTCGACTCGGCTCTCAGAGTCCAAAATAGCTTCTCTGTGTTTCTGTCTGTTACTCCCTGGAGTCGACTCGTACTACGCTGGAGTAGACTCGGCAAGCATCGGAGTCGACTCGAATTCTTCAGGAGTCGACTCGTTGACAGGTTCTGAGATGAATCTTTCTGCCCGGCTGTCTGTTCTCAGTCAGAGTCGACTCATAATGTACAGGAGTCGACTCGAGCTTGTGCCAGTGCTTCTGATACGCTTGGAGTCGACTCGTAATCTCCCGGAGTCGACTCGAGACTCAGACTTTGGTTCAAATTGAATTCCTTACTTACCCAAAGTGTATTGAACCAAAGCTAGAGACACTTAACCATAAATTTACAAGTATTTGACTGAAACACTAGATTGAATTCATTAGTATAACATAAGATATACTCAAATGCTTTGAGCTCATCAAAATCAAATAGGGTTACAATCAATCACTCCACAATCTCCCCCTTTTTGATGATGACAAAACATTGAGTATTTGTAAAGTGAATTGCTCAACCAAAAGGAAGATTTATAGTAAAGTTTTAAAATGAATTCAAGTGTCTAGTCATTTAATTTATCCAAAACTGAAAGGTGTGAAACAGTAAATTCTGAAGTTAAAGCTCTCCCTTTCATTTGGAATTATATAAGCCTTCATGTCATGCAATCAATTGTTTGGCTTATATATATTTAATGAGTTTGCTTTCTTAAAATTTCAGATTCTCCCCCTCAACACATGCATTCAACTTTGTTTAGATTCTCTGAATTTTTTTTTAGTGTATTGAAGCTTTAGAACTTAAATTTTTGGTTTTAGAGAGAAAATCTGCCAATTTGTTCTTGAGTATGATTCAACTAATCTCCGAATATCCCTTGAATAGATTCTGGAGATTACTCCTTTAGGAGCTCCAACAGAGAGATAATGAGCCTCAAGGTATCGAATCCACTTAGAACAAATTATTTTGTTTTAAAATTTTTTTTTTTATTGATTCCCTTTACATGTCTATTCAATATATTTTCTCCCCCTTTTTGTCATCATAGCAAAAAGGCAGAAAGCACATCATAATAGCAGTTAGAGTTCAAATTTGCACAATTTGGAAGAGAAATGTCTACTCATTGTATTGATGTAAATTTAAGTACAATTGTAGATACATCAAAAGTATAGCAGTAAGTACATATCAAGAAGAAAAAGCAAGCTACACTAGGATTTCTTTGTGGTGGAGGATGTGGCTCCCTTGCTCAGTCTAGTGTGTTGCATAATTAAACTGATCCCTTCTGAAATGTTTTCTAGCTACTTTATGATCTCCGAGATGGCCCTACTCTCGATCGAGGTAAGCTCAGTCAGATTCTCCTGGAGGGTATCCAACTTGAAGATCAGTACATTGGCTAGCCGTTCGGCACCCTGACTCTGGCTGCCTAGCTCCTGTCGGATGTCTTCTCGCATCTTTCTTGTATTACTCGTGACATCGCTCATATTCGAAAATTGGGCTTGAATTAGGCTTCTTACATTGTAAATTTCTTCCCTCAGATGAGCCGTCATCTCGGTCACGGCTGCCAATGATGGAACCAGCGCAGTGGAGGGAGCAGTCACTGGACCTCGGAGCTCCCTCAGTAGGTCGTCCCGTAGCTCCCTCACGATCTCCTGCCGCAACTCCCGAAGCTGCTTAGGAGATATCCGGACCTCCAGTGGCTAAGAAGGTGGTGCAGTGGAGGGTCCGGCTGAAGTAGAAGGTGCTGAAGTGGAGGGATAGGTGAGAAAATCTGAGTCATGATCAGGGCTGGGGGAGTGTCGAGTAGTAGGGTCAGAAGGTGTGGAATGGATGGTTTCCGGACCCAGACTCCCTCAACCTTATGGAATCCCATCCTGTGAAGAGTCCCCTCACCCATGCGATCTGTGTATCGCAGTGAGTGAGAGGGTTCCCCCTCAGGAATGGGGACCTCTTGTTAGATGTATGCCCTAGAAGCCAATCTGGCTGACACATTGTTAATTCTAGGGACATAATTTTATACTTGACTATTTATTATTGAATAAATAAAAGGCATCTTTTCATTCATATTATTTATGTGTCTATGAATCGTCCAAGAAATTAATAAGAGATGATGCATATTCTCAAGAGTTGAGAATTTGAGCCATGTATCATTGGTGATTAATTTCTAAATGCTCCTGATCAATGGATCATCACGAGGACGGTGATCGATCCGATCAGTGCACAGATCACTTTCCTTCTGGATGGATGAGACTTGAGTCCACAGTGTAGGGACACTGAAGTGATAGTGCAGGTGCTTGTTAGAGAACAAGGGTACTGAGCGTGACCAAGACAAGAAGTCACTTGGATGTCTATCCACTCGTCAGTGACTTGCTTGATGTTGCAGTAGTATGACTGGTCCTTTGACCTGCGGTGCTTCAGCTACTCACAGTGAGGTTATTGTAGTTTGACTACACGTATACATGGTCTCTAGTCATATGGGTCCTTGTAGTGTAGATTGGCTGCAGTAAGTTCACTGTAGGAGTAGGGTATGCACTTACATGGAATCTATCGACCTTGATAGAAGAGGAGTGATCCTATGTGATTTGTTAGACTGAGTTCTAAGACCTTGGCCAGGGCAGTAATAGAAAGTGGAGAAAGAGTTTTCCACTATCGAACTCGAGTCGAATAAATCTTGACATATGACAGACGAAGGGGTTTGACGAGTTATCCATGACCTCCGTCCTGTAGGGATCCACGATAGGAGGACTGTATCACACGTTAACTGCACCTAGAGGTTCATCATTCTATTCTACTGGGTAGCCACTACATGCTGCTAGGTGTCACTGGTGGATGGTGGGACTCACAGGGATTATCTCGATGATCGATAAACCCTAATGAGTTGAGTTGGAATCGTTCCAACCCATTGAAAGGAGTTTTCAATGATATAGTGATAGAGATCACAATATATCTCACTACCAGTCAGAATAGAACCTATGGGGTCACACACACTAGAAGTATTGACCGATCCGATGGTTGAAAAGTGATTATGAATCACGAGTAATCAATTCGATTGATAAGAAGTTGAAGAAGGAAAGGAAATTAATTAATTGGACTTGAAACAAGAGTCCTACTTCGAGTAGGATTCCTAGAGTCCTAATTGGATTAGGACTGGGAATCCTAGTTGGAGTAGGACTGGAATTCCTACTTGGAATAGGATTCCTGCAATCCTAATGAGATTAGGAGTTTTGAATCAAAATTGGATTCCTACTTGGAGTAGGATTCCTAGAGTCCTAATCGGATTAGGACTTCGGATTCAAATAAGAGTCCTAATTGGATTAGGACTAAAATTAAATATGTCCTAATTTGGATTAGGGTTTCTTAAGTCACAATTAATTATTAATCTAATGAATCAATAAGACTCCTAATTGGATTAGGATTGAAGAGTTCAATTGAGTCAAAATTGATTTAAGTTCTAATTGGATTAGGACTTACCTAGATTGGATCCTAATTGGTTCACCCTTGGGCTAAGCCTAATTGGATTAGGGATTGACCACATTAGGGCATTTCAAACCCTACTTAATGTGGATTAGGGTTTACCATGAGGAGGGGAATATGCCCCTCCCTTTTCCATGTGGAGAAGGGAGAAGAGAAAGGTAATTACTCTAGGGCTCCTAGATTGTAGGAGCCCTAGATGGCTATAAAAGAGGGCAAGGGGGCTGACGCCCTAATGCATTGAAACCCTCTCCCTCTTGTGCCGTGGCCACCCTCTCCCCTCTCCTTGGTTCAGCCGCCATCAGCAAAGGGAAAAAGAAGAGGAGGCGTCTCCCTCCTCTTGGTCTTCTTCCTTGGCTCCAACGCAGGGAGAAAAAGAAAGGCTGCAAGGGGCTTCATTCTTCTTCCACCCTTCATCCTTCTTCTTCCTCCTCTCAAGCACAATCAAGGGTTGATTGAAAGAGAGGAAATCAGCCATCAAAAAAAGTCTTTGCAAGGGAGCTAGCACCTCGGGAAGACTAGAGAGCTTTGATCGGATCACTGCTTCGTGTGGATACCCGTAGAGGCCGGACACTTGAACGGCTTCAAGCGAACCTTCATCCTAGACCACGAACTTCAGTTTGCGGTGATCATCTACCCGCACAAGGTGAAGATCTGATCTTCTAATGTATTTAAAATTTTTAATTCTTGCCTAACTACGAACGGTTCATGAAACAACGTTCATGCGATGAACGTCGATCCCGCACATGCCTCTTCCGCTGCCATCTGTTTTTTTTTTTTTTGAAATATCAGCGGCATGGGCGGGTTCCCAACACCTCTAACTCCCTGAAGATCAAGGTATACAGCATGCCATAGGGAAGAGTAAGCCTTGGTTTGTCTAGAGGCTCACATAGGTATTTATAGATGAGTTTTGGAAAGTTGATTGGAGTATCCTGAAGAATGTAGAACATCAGGGCTAGGTCCCTCTCAGATACAAAATCAAAACGGCCTGTCTTGGGGAAGAGGGTCCTAGATATGATGCTTAAGAGTAGCCGCATTTCAGCTGATAGCTGATTTGCAGACACCTCTTCTAGGGGGGACTGAGGTGGACTCCCTAGTATGGCCGTAAGGGCCTCAGTCCTATCTGTGGGGTGAGAGGAAAACACTCCTACATGGGGAAGATGGAGGACTTGAGCAATGAAGTCCTCCGAAATAAATATTGGGACACCCGCTACAGTTCCCTGAATCCCACCATTACCCCTAGCTACTGTACCGTAAAATTCCCTAACTAACCCCGGGTAAGTAGGGAGATCTAGGGAACAAAATATTTCTAACCCTTGAGCCCTTAACCTATGCCCTAGGGAAAAGCCTTCCCGGGAGAGGAAGTCAAAGTTGACGTATCTCCCGGTGGAGACTGCCTTCCCGGCGCACGGACGCGAGGGAACCGGCCTCGGCGGGGAAGGAACCGGAGGTTGTGGCCTCACGGGTTCATTCCGAGCCTTTGACCGTCGCTCGGTGCCGCTCGCGGATAGGGGCCTTTTCCGACTCGGGACAACAACTTTCCGAGGCATCCTAGACCTAAGGAGGGGGAAAGGACACGAGGAACGGAGGGAAACTTGACGGAAATGCCCTAACAAAGGTCGGAGACGACTCTAGGTTTTTGAATAGTGGCGGCGGTGAATAGAAGTGTCGATTGAACGCTTCGATTAGGGTTAAAACATCGGATTCCCGACCTCGAGTCGACTCCAGTAAGTCGCGAGTCGACTCGACCTCGAGTCGACTCCAAAATATGCGCGAGTCGACTCCCCCTATGATGCCGTCGACCTCGAGTCGACTCCTAACTATGTGCGAGTCGACTCCCCCATGAGCCGACTCTAAAATGTATCCGGGTCGACTCGAACTCTGGCACGTACCCAAAAATCATGTTATTTTCATGCCAAAGAAGGGATAATCAAAAGGTTTATGAGCTGATTTGATGATCATAGATGAGAAACTCTATATTTAACACAAGCTAATCATCAAAATCAATGAATTAGAAGAGAATATCACTAGGATGGATCAATCACTCCTAATCCTCTCCTAAGCACACAGAATCGCTCTTCACTCAAGGGTTTTGTGAAGATGTCAGCTAGTTGATCATCAGTGCAAATAAATTGAAGTGTAACATCACCATTCAGTACATGATCTCTTATGAAGTGATGTCTTATTTTAATGTGTTTGGTTCTTGAGTGCTGAATTGGATTCTTAGTTAGATTAATAGCACTTGTATTGTCACAATTAATGGGAATTTTATCTTGTTTGATTCCATAATCTTCAAGTTGTTGTTTGATCCACATGATTTCAGCACAACAACTCCCGGCAGCAACATATTTGGTTTCAGCTGTAGATAATGCAACCGAGTTTTGTTTCTTGCTAAACCATGAGATTAAGTTTTCTCCTAAGAATTGACATGACCCGCTTGTGCTTTTTCTATCAAGTTTACAACCAGCAAAATCTGAATCTGTATATCCTATTAAGTTTAGGCTAGATTCTTTAGAATACCATAAACCTATATTTTTTGTTCCTTTTAGGTATTTAAAGATTCTCTTAACTGCAATTAAATGTGATTCCTTAGGATTAGATTGATATCTAGCACACATGCATACACTAAACATGATATCAGGTCTACTTGCAGTGAGATATAATAAAGATCCTATCATACCTCTATACATCTTTTGATCTACTGATTTACCTAATTCATCTTGGTCTAGTTTGCATGATGAACTCATGGGTGTGCTGATTGACTTGTTTCCTTCTATATCAAACTTCTTAAGCATCTCCTTGATGTATTTAGCTTGATTGATGAAGATCCCTTCTTCAGATTGTTTGATTTGGAGTCCGAGGAAATAGTTCAGCTCTCCCATCATGCTCATTTCAAATTCACTCTGCATCAAGTCAGTAAATTCTTCGCAGAGGCGATTGTTAGTAGCACCGAAAATAATATCATCAACATAAATCTGCACTACTAACATTTCTTTGTTTTTCTTCTTTAAAAACAGTGTTGTATCAACATTTCCTCTAGAGAACTCATGAAACCATGCTCTAGGTGCTTGTTTCAAACCATAAAGTGCTTTGTTTAATTTATACACATGATTGGGGTATTGATGATTTTCAAAACCAGGAGGTTGTTCTACATACACCTCCTCATTAATATACCCATTCAAAAAGGCACTTTTTACATCCATTTGAAATAATTTGAAATCTTTAGAGCATGCAAATGCTAGTAACAATCTAATTGCCTCAAGTCTAGCTACAGGAGCAAAGGTTTCATCAAAGTCTATACCTTCTTCTTGATTATAGCCCTTTGCTACTAGTCTAGCCTTATTCCTAATTACAATTCCATTTTCATCAAGTTTATTTTTATATATCCATTTGGTACCTATTATTGAATATTCAGAGAGTCGTTCAACTAGGTTCCATACCTTGTTTCTAGTAAATTGGTTTAGTTCTTCTTGCATTGCATTTATCCAATTTACATCCTTTTCAGCTTCTTCTATGTGTTTAGGTTCAAAATGTGAGACAAATGCTAGATGATTATTTAAGTTCCTAAGAGATGCTCTAGTCCTAACAGGTTGAGATGGATCATCTAAAATTAATTCCTTAGGATGCCCATGAGCATACCTCCAAGCCTTAGTCAGCCCATGATCCACAATTGCCTCTTGGCTTGATGATGCATTTCCAATTAGTTTTTGTTCATCTTCTTGTAATGTCATCTCATCAATCTTTTCTTCAAGAATTTCAGCATCATCATCAAGAACAACTCTCTTGCTAGAAGAAATATCACTAGTATCATCAAAAACAACATGTATAGACTCTTCAATAACAAGGGTTCTTTTATTAAAAACTCTATAGGCTTTACTTGTAGTAGAATACCCCAAAAATATACCCTCATCAGATTTAGAATCAAATTTACCTAAGTTATCCTTCCCATTATTATGAATGAAACACCTACATCCAAAAACATGAAAATAGTTTACTTTGGGCTTTCTATTTTTCCAAAGTTCATAAGGTGTTTTCTTTATAATGGGTCTCAATAAAACTCTATTTAATATATGACATGATGTATTAATGGCTTCTCCCCAAAAATACTTAGGGAGGTTACTTTCACATAGCATGGTTCTAGCCATTTTCTCTAGGGTTTTATTCTTTCTTTCTACAACTCCATTTTGTTGTGGTGTCCTAGGTGCAGAAAAATTATGAGTTATCCCCTTTTTACTATAAAATTCATCAAATAGATGATTCTCAAATTCCGTTCCATGGTCACTTCTAATAGCTATAACTGAAGCATCTCTAGCATTAGTTACTTCCTTATGAAATTTCTTAAATACTGAAAATGCTTGATCTTTATGAGCTAAAAACATGACCCAAGTATATCTAGAAAAATCATCTACAATAACAAGACCATATTTGTTTCCACCTAGACTTGTGGTTCTAGTTGGTCCAAATAGGTCCATGTGTAGTAGTTCAAGAGGTCTAGAGGTAGAGACACAATTTATGGATTTAAAGGAGTTCCTTGATTGTTTGCCATATTGACAAGCTTTACAGATTTTATTTTTCTCAAATTTTAGTTTTGGCAAGCCTATCACGGAATCTCTTTTAACTAGTTTTGATATTGTATCTATACTTGCATGACCTAACTTACGGTGCCATAACCAACTTGCATCATTATCCTTAGTATCATTAACAACTAAACAGGGGTTATGTTTGGCAAGATCCTCAAGATCTACTACGTACACGTTGCCACGTCTTATTCCTTTAAATACTAAACTGTTGTCAATTGAGTTGGTTATGATGCATAAAGATGGTTTGAACAGAACATCAAAACCTCTATCACATAATTGACTAATGCTAAGTAGGTTATGCTTAAGACCATCAACATATCGAACATTATCAATAAAGGTTGAAGGGGTGATTTGTACTTTACCTATACCAATGATGTGACCTTGGTTATTGTCTCCAAATGTCACAGCACCTCCCTTCTTAGGCTCAAGGGTGAAGAATTGGTCTTTGTCACCCGTCATGTATCTTGAGCAGCCACTATCCAAGTACCAACAGTTTTTGTCGACCTTGGCTGCAAGACACTCCTACACAAGGAAATCATACAATTTTAGGTACCCAAGTTTTCTTCGGTCCTTCATGGTTAGTAATGTTGGTTCCTTTTGGAACCCAAACCCTTTTAATTTTTCCTTTAGCTTTTTCTTTTCTATGATCACACACATTAGCTTTATGTCCTATTGTTCCACAGCAAAAACAGGTTATTTTCTTAATTTTGCTTTCCCCTGCTTTTACAAAGAAATTACTAAAGAGCTTTTGCTTATTTTTTGGTTTATACCCTAAACCCGCTCTATTGAACACAGCTCGTTGACTATTAAGTATCATTTCCAATTTTTCAGAGCTATATGTAAACTTTTCTACAAAAGGTTTGTATTTTTCAAGTTCTAGTGCCAACTTTTGTTTTTCTATTTTTAGAGCATTTATGTCTTTTGTGAAGTTATCTCCAATAGTTTGTTTACCCTTTTTAAGTTCAGAAATTTTCTTGGTTAGTTTTTCGTTATCTTTAATTAAGGCATTAGTTTTTTGAATTAACATTTGCTTGCTTGTTTTAAGTTCTAAATTTTCTTTAGTAATAAAATCCTTATCCTTAACTAATTTGTCGTATTTATGGAGGTGAGATTGATTGGTTAGTTTTAGCTCTTTATTCTTAAGACTTATTGTCTTATATTCATCCATTAATTCATTAAACGCATCATACAATTCATCAAAGGTAAAATCTAAATGCGTTTCAGATGTTACCTCATTGTCGTTTGCCATAAAACATAGGTTGGCCTTTTCTTCTTGTTCCTCATCCGATGATGATGATGTATCGGAGTCCGATAGGGTGGAGACGAGGACCTTATTTTTCTTGTACTTGCTGGCCTTCTTGAGCAAAGGACAGTCTGCTCTGAAGTGTCCCGGCTTCTTACATTCGTAGCATCCGATTCCCTCATTTTCCCTTTTCTTACCTTTATCCTTGTAATAGGAAGTTGAGGGGCCTCTCCTTTGATGAAAGGACTTCTTTCGGTTGATGAATTTTCTGAACTTACGCACGAAAAGAGCCTCATCATCATCTCCCTCATGATCTTCTTTTTCACTGCTGCTACTGCAAGATAAATCCTTGTTAGAAGAAGTAGATTTGAGAGCTATTACCTTTTTCTTATGCGAGGATTCTTCTTCGCTGTGTTGTTTCATTGTGAGCTCGTGCGTCATTAGGGATCAAAGAAGCTTCTCGAGTGGCAGCTTGTTTAAGTCCTTGGCTTCTTGGATTGCCGTCACCTTGGCCTCCCATAACCTTGGCAAACAACGAAGAATCTTCCTAACAAGGTCATTGTTAGTATAATTTTTGCCAAGGCTTTTTAGGCCATTGACAATGTCAGTAAATCTAGTAAACATGCAAGTGATAGTTTCATTGGAATCCATCTTAAATAATTCATACTTATGAACTAATATATTTAATTTAGATTCTTTTACTTGATTTGTGCCCTCGTGGGTCACTTCAAGTCTATCCCAAATCTCTTTTGCAGAATTGCAAGTAGAGACTCTATTGAATTCATTTCGGTCTAAAGCACAATAAAGCACATTCATTGCTTTGGCATTTAGTTGTGCCTTCCTTATATCATTGTCATCCCAATCCTTTTCAATTTTGGGTATAGTAACACCCTCTACAAAAATTGATGGGATGTATGGTCCATTAAGTATGGTGGTCTACATCTCATAATCTTGTGCTTGGATAAATATTCTCATCCTAGCCTTCCAATATGAGTAGTCGGATCCATTAAAGAATGGAGGTCTATGGGTGGACTGGCCCTCAATATGAGAAGATCCAAATGGGGTTGTCATTTTGATCTTTTACTCTTTTGGTAAAAGAGTTCCGGCTCTGATACCACTTGTTGCCCAGATAGACAACCCAAGAGGGGAGGGTGAATTGGATTTTAAAATAATTATTGCAATTAAAAGCTTTGTGAGTAACTAATTAAAACTTTTTGTAAGTGGATTAATTAGTTGGTATATGCAGTGGATGAAGGAAAAGTAAGAGACAATAAAGCAATCACAAACACAAGCAAATTTATAGTGGTTCAGAGCTAACCCTTGCTCCTACGTCCACTCCCCAAGCCTCACTTGGGAATTCACTATAATCCCTCGGATTACAGCCGATTGTTTTACAAGTTCACAACCCAACTTGTTGTTTTACGAGATCACAACGAACTTGGTCGGTTTTCCTAGGCTCACCGACTAGAACCATCCGATTGTTTTTTCGGGATCACAATCAAACTCTTACACCGTTGGTTTTAACCTAGGCTCACCAACAAACCTTACACCGTTGGTTTTAACCTAGGCTCACCAACAAACCTTAACACTCTTGATTCAATCCCCTGATTGAATCAAGTAAGAAACAAATGGTTTGAAAACAAACAGAAAAAGGAAGCTTCTTAACAAGCAGATATTCAGCGATAATAAAAAGAGAGAAGTTAGGAGCCCTCAAACAGATTTATAAAGATGTAGAGGAGGGCTTCTCAAACTCGGGGTCTCTTCTTGAATGTCTCGAAGATTTGATGACTGATGGAGACTTCTTGAATGCTGGGAAGAGTTGGTTGGATGGAGTTTAATGCCCCTCTTCCTTCTTTCACTTGTATTTCCTTTGAAATCCTTTGGTAGGTGGAGATTACTTGTTTTTTTTGAATGGAATAACTCTTCTCTACCTTGCTACAGTTCTCTGTGGCTATTTAAGCCATTCCCCAAGAAAACTAGCCGTTAGACCCATCTTTCTAGCCGTTCTGCACATTCTGCAACTCCTGACAATATTTTCGTTGGGATCGGAGTTGACTCGCGCGATCTGGAGTCGACTCGCCTGTTGCAGGAGTCGACTCATACTTTTCAGGAGACGGCTCGGCAACTGTTCTGGATTTGAATTAAAGTGCTGTCTTGACATGGAGTCGACTCGACTGAACCCGGAGTCGACTCTCCAATGTCTGGAGCTAACCCGGCACTTTTGGAGACGACTCGTTCTAAGGAATCCAGAGATGTTTCTTTCAAGTTTGCTCACTCGAGTCGACTCGGATATTCTGGGAGTCGACTCGGCACTCAGAGCCCGAAATCCCGATCTTCTGTCTGTTGACTTGTGCTGTCTCGGAGTCGACTCGAACTGTCTCGGAGTCGACTCGGCTCTGAGGGACGAAAATATAGTCTTCTGTCTTTGGGGTTGCGCTGCCTTGGAGTCGACTCGAACTGTCTTGGAGTCGACTCGCCTCTCAAAATACCATCTTCTGTCGTTGGGGTTGCGCTGCCTTGGAGTCAACTCGGACTTTGCGGGAGTCGACTCGGCTCTCAGTGTCCGAAATTGGCTCTCTGACTTTTTGCCTTGCATTTCTCTGGGAGTCGACTCGTGCTTCCTTAGGAGTTGACCTGCCAACCATCGGAGTCGACTCGAGTTCTTCGGGAGTCGACTCGGCTCTCAGAGTCCAAAATAACTTCTCTGTGTTTCTCTCTGTTACTCCCTGGAGTCGACTCGTACTACGCTGGAGTCGACTCGGCAAGCATCAGAGTCGACTCGAATTCTTCAGGAGTCAATTCGTTGACAGGTTCTGAGATGAATCTTTCTGCCCGGCTGTCTGTTCTCAGTCGGAGTCGACTCGTAATGTACAGGAGTCGACTCGAGCTTGTGCCAGTGCTTCTGATACGCTTGGAGTCAACTCGTAATCTCCCGGAGTCGACTCGAGACTCAGACTTTGGTTCAAATTGAATTCCTTACTTATCCAAAGTTGTTGGGGTATGTGGAGACCATTGGTGATGAAGAGAATTGAAGGAGAATCAATTCTGCATAATTCTGTCTGGCGGACTGTCGGAGTCGACTCGAGCTACAGTCGAGTCGACTCGGGAACAGTCGAGTCGACTCGGGAACAGTCGAGTCGACCCGGGAGGAGAAAGACCAGAAGACCGAGAAAACCATGTTTCTGTCTGGACTGTCAGAGTCGACTCGAGCTACAGTCGAGTCGACTCAAGCTACAGTCGAGTCGACCCTAGATCGTGCCAGTTTTATCCAGACGTGCCAGAGTCGACTCGAACCACAGCCGAGTCGACTCGGGCTCGCGGAAAATCGTACGGACGATTTTCTTTTGGTGTTTTTTGGTAGCGTTTCGATGGCTATGATCATCTGAAGGTCTTGAGACTATATATAGGACTCATGAGAGCCCCAGGAGTAGATATATTCAAGGATATTTTGAGAGAGACTCTTGTTTTGTGTGGCTAGGGTTCTAGAGAAGAAGAGGATTGGGATCCTACTTCTTGTGCAAAGGGAATTCTGTGTGAATCTCTTGTAGAGCGATCGCGTGTGATCGTTCGGATGTGTGCTATCTCTGTAATCTGTTCATCCTAACTGAGATTTGGAGCGGTGGAGGACGTAGGCTACTTGTAGCGGAACCTCGTTACATCTTTGTGTTTGCTTTGCTATTTTCTTCCTATTTCTTCTTCCTTTGGTTTGATAATCCGCTGCGGTGCTCAAGTGTTTTACCCTATTGATACCACGGGGTAATCTTTTGCCCTTCGTAGCGGAAGCGAAGCGGTGATCCTTGAGTCCGGTGTCGAGGGAGCGAGAGAGTGCTTATCCGTTTGCTTCTCTCTTTGCTCGTCCGACGTTGGTGGTTGTACCGGTGTGAGTGGGTTCCGGTGCAGGGCGTCGCCAACAAAAGTGTATTGAACCAAAGCTAGAGACACTTAACCATAAATTTACAAGTATTTGACTGAAACACTAGATT
This sequence comes from Phoenix dactylifera, assembly GCF_009389715.1. Classification (NCBI taxonomy): domain Eukaryota; kingdom Viridiplantae; phylum Streptophyta; class Magnoliopsida; order Arecales; family Arecaceae; genus Phoenix; species Phoenix dactylifera. Next base: position 138,451 of record NW_024067880.1, read on the forward strand.
GAATTCATTAGTATAACATAAGATATACTCAAATGCTTTGAGCTCATCAAAATCAAATAGGGTTACAATCAATCACTCCACATATTTCAGCTGTTTTTTACTAGGGTCGACTCAACTCTTTTTGGGGTCGACTCAAGCTACAGTGGGGTCGACTCAAGTTCCATTGGGGTCGACCCTCTCAAGGATTCCAGAGACAGTTTCGAACGACATAGCCTTAGGGTCGACTCATGTTCAGTTGAGGTCGACTCCATTGGGGTCGACTCAAGCATTCCTGGGGTTAGCTCCATCTGGGGTCGGCTCAAGAAAAGTTGGGGTCGGCCCTCTCAGTAAATTCCAGAGACTTATTTTCTTGAGGATTGTGGGGTCGACTCAAGCATACTTGGGGTCGACTCCACTATTGTTCATCCGTGCCATTTTTGCAGAGGTGTGCCTGATGGTTCCATGATGTGCCAGGGTCGACTCCACCTTTCTTGGGGTCGACTCATTCCACACTTTGCTACATCTTAAAGTTAGACTCATCCATACAATCAATGAAATATACTTGAAGCAATTTTTAATGTATGCCAGGTAGTGTTACATATTCTTAATAATGAAAATTACTATTGTGCCCTTAAGAGTACGTTTCACTTGAAACTTTGCTGAATTAGAATTTAGAATTCACTATCCCTTTTCTATCGCAAATTTTATCTCGTTATTAATCATTAAAAGACATCTTAATCTTATTGTTCTAATATATCGAAAGTGTCAAACTCAGCAATGATGTATCATGTTAACTTGTAATATTTAATTAGATATTTCCTCAATGGTTGTGTTAATCATCAAAATAACACTATTATCCTCAATCTCCTCCATTTTGATGATTACAAAATATTGAGTATGAGTAGATTGATACTTATCTTAAAATCAAAAAAAAAAATTGTTTTAGAAGAGCTCAAGTTGCTGAATTTCAGCTTTTCAAATTTGAGAGTGAAGTCTCCCCCTTTTTCATCCAAATATTGCCAATTTGAACTTTTGATTCTCTCTCTTTCTTTTATATTTGGTTAAGGATAAAACTTCAAAAATTTGAGATAAAGCAAGAGTTTCAGGTTATGTATTGAGGCATGAGAGGTATGTGCCAAATTCTAAAATTTTGATTAAAAGTTTAGACTTTATAATTTTTATTGTTACATATTGCTCCCCCTTAAGTGAATATTATCTCCTATTATAATTTTTAAGCTTATTTGTCAACTTATTGCGACTTCTTTCTTTCCTTACTTCTCCTCCTTTTTGTTATCATCAAACAGGTATATGGAAATAGATAAGTGGAGGCAGTAAATAATAAACAGTCAAGTTTCATTGATTAAAATGGAACATTGTAGTACATTAATGCCAAAAATACAATGTTCTTCAATCAAAGTGCAAAGTACATCAACAAGGCAAAATACATATGAGAGCTAGATAAATCCTAGGCACTAATCATAATGCTAACATCAGCCTAGGAGGTATCTAAGGGCTGTGATCTAGTCCTCATCCTCCTAGTATAAGTCGCAAGGGGAGGTCGAGCCTGATGGGACTGAGTCTGGCGTGGACCTCACTGAGCTGGATGACTCTATGCTGAAACCTCCGACTCAGCTGCTCGGGGCACAGATGGACCATGAGCCTCTCTCTCTATAATGCTCCCACCTGCTCTCTGAGTTCTCTAATCTCAGCAGTCATAATGTCCATCCTGCTCGTCAATCCGTCAGAGAGAGTCCTCACCTGAGCTGACACAAGCTCAGTCATCCTACTCCAAAACTCCTCTGTGCATCCCGTGGGTACGGATGACGACGGGCCAGCCTCTAAAGGTGCCGTAGGATGATCCTCAGGTATCTCAGCCTCAGAGATGGGGTCTCCAACCTCTGGTGCATCACCCTCCTGTGCATGTATCCCTGCTCCTGCACGCACCCATTGCCCGTTCACCTTCTCATAACCCATGCGAACTAGGGACCGTGCAGTGTAAGTGTTAGTGAATAGCAGATGCCTGGAGATCTCTCCCTCCACAGATATGTCATGCTGTCGGAAGACCAGCATGAGTATCATACCATAAGACTCTGTCTGATCATCATAGCTGGGAGATTCAGGAGAATGCCCTGAATAACGTGCTGCATAATGACCAAATCTCGCTCAGATATGTGATCAAATCTTCCACTCTTCGGAAACAAAATCCGACCTATGAAGTTGTGCAACAACCTCATCTCAGCTGATAGAGAGCTAGCTATCACAGTTTTGGAGTAATCAAAATCATCTCTCTCAAAGATCAACTGTAGAGCTCTTAACTTGCTTTCCGGTCTTTCTCGAGTTGCACCTTCGCAGGGGAGATGAAGCAACTCACTCAAACTTTCTTCCGAGATCCTAACCCTTACTCCTCAGACTTCAGACACAAGCCCTCCCGGTCCAACTTTTAGGAAGTCGTAGAACTCACGAACCAAGCCCGGGTAGGTCACCAAATCTAGGGAGTAAAGATACTCCCATCCTTACCTTCGGATCTAATCCTCCAAACGGAACCCTTCTTGATCCAAAAATTCGGAGTGGATCCTTCTCCCTGTGGTAACCAGACTTCCCGCATATTTTGCAAGTTGACCTGAAGGGGAGGGAGGAGAAGGAGGCTCTACACGTGTCTCACCTTGTGGGGGTACTGTAGAAGAGTCTCTAGCATATCTATCTACAATGGTTGGGCGTGAAACTCTCCCAGATCTCTTAGCAACGGCTCGCTTGGGTCCCATTTTCACAAAATCCTTCCTTAGGTCTTGATCTAATGGCGTAGAGAGGCGATCTGGCACTATTTGGAGATGATTGGAAGGGATTGGAAAGTAGGAATAGGGTTTTAGGAAGAGGACAAGATGAAATAGTGGCCTAAAAATAGCTCACGGATTCTTCTTTAAAAAATAGGGTCCCGCCGTTGGGTCGACCTCAGATTTTTCTTGGGTCGACTCAACGTGGGGTCGACCCCATTCTGGCTCGGGTCGGCCCCAGCTCAGATTTTTTTTTAAAAAAAAAATTCTTCCTTTCTTCCAATCCTTACGAATTCTTTATGGGACAATGATACATAAGTAAGGAGTCTATAAATGGCTAGTTTGACTAATATTTCATGGATTTTTCGAAATGGGAGGAGAGTATCATGAGACAACTTATTCCTTTTATATCTTTTCAATCAAAAGGATCACATATGCCTAATTCCCTCCTAAGCATGCAAAATCTATCTTCACTTAAAGATTTTGTGAATATGTCAGCTAATTATTTCTCAGTACATACATGCTCAATACATATGTTCCCATTTTGCACATGATCTCTAATGAAATGATATCTTATTTCAATGTACTTGGCTTTAGAGTGCTGAACCGGATTTTTGGTAAGGTTAATGGCACTAGTGTTATCACACTTTATAGAAATGTTGTCTAATTTAATTTTATAGTCCTCTAGTTGTTGCTTGAGCCATAGTACTTGAGCACAGCAACTACCGGCAGCTATATACTCTGCCTCAGCCGTTGATAATGCTACTGAATTCTGCTTTTTGCTAAACCATGATGCTAAGTTATTTCCTAAGAATTGACATGTTCCACTGGTGCTTTTTCTATCTAATTTGCATCCAGCAAAATCAGCATTAGAATATACAAGCAAATCAGTACAGGAGTCTCTAGAGTACCATAATCCTATGTTTGTGGTTCCTCTCAAATATCTAAGAATTCTTTTGACAACACTTAGATGTGATTCCATAGGATTTGATTGGTATCTAGCACATATTCTTACACTAAATACTATGTCTGGCCTACTGCAGTTAGGTAAAGCAAAGATCCAATTAATCCTCTATAGAGCTTCATATCTATACTTTTTCCTTTTTCATCTTTGTCTAGTTTACTAGTGGGGTTCATAGGAGTGCCTATCCCCTTGTGATTTTCATTCCCAAACTTCTTTAGTATTTTCTTTGGTACTTAGTTTGATAAATGAAGATGTCTTCCCTAATTTGCTTGATTTGTAATCCAAGAAAGAAATTTAGTTCTCCCATTATACTCATCTCGAATTCTCCTTGCATTAATTTAGCAAACTCTTTGCAAAGATTATCATTAGTGGCACCAAAGATTATGTCATCTACATATATTTGTACTACTAGCAAATTTTTGTCTTTTCTTTTGAGAAACAGTGTTTTATCAACATTTCCTCTACTAAAATCATTATTTAGCAGAAATTTGCTTAATCGATCATACCAAGCCCTAGGTGCTTGTTTCAATCCATATAATGCCTTATGTAATCTAAACATATGATTTGGCAATTCATGATTCTCAAAACCAGGAGGTTGCTCTACATATACTTTCTCCTCTATATAACCATTTAAGAAGGCACTTTTTACATCCATTTGATACAATTTAAAATCCATGAAGCATGCAAAAGCTAGAAGTAATCTGATAGCTTCTAATCTGGCTACGGGAGCAAATGTTTCCTCAAAATCTATCCCTTCTTCTTGATTGTATCCCTTAGCTACAAGTCTAGCTTTGTTTCTTATAACTATCTCATTTTCATCTAATTTATTTCTAAAGACCCATTTTGTTCCACTAACAAAATTATGCTTTGGTCTCTCAGTTAATGTCCATACATTGCTTCTTTTGAATTGATTTAATTCTTCTTGCATAGCATTTATCCAATTTACGTCTTTTTCAGCTTCTTCATAATTCTTAGGTTCTATTTGTGAAACAAAAGCAAGATAGTCATTTATATTTCTAAGAGAGGATCGAGTTCTTATCCCTTGAGATGGATCACCAATGATTAAGTCTTTAGAATGCCCATATGCGTACCTCCATCCCTTTTGCAAGTCTTGAGAGTGTGGTGGTACATGATCGTCCTTTTTATCTTAATTTGGTACGCCATTAAGATTTAATTTTTCCAACTCAAGAATTCTTGCATCATCATCAGAAATATTTTCTCTCCTAGGAGACTTGCTATCAGACTCATGAAAAATGATATGAATTGACTCTTCAACTACAAGTGTTCTTTTGTTGAATATTCTGTATGCCCTGCTAGATGTAGAGTATCCTAAAAAGATACCTTCATCTGACTTGGTATTAAATTTACTTAGATTCTCCTTGCCATTGTTTAAAATGAAACATCTACATCCAAATACTCTAAGATATTTAGCAGTTGGGTTCCTATTCTTCCAAAGTTCATAAGGAGTTTTCTTGGTTATAGGTCTTATTAAAACACGATTTAAAATATAGCAAGCAGTACTTATAGCTTCAGCCCAAAAGTACTTTGGAAGATTTGACTCACACAACATCGTGCGTGCCATTTCTGCCAAAGTCCTATTTTTTCTTTCAACAACCCCATTTTGTTGAGGCGTTCTACGTGCTGAAAATTGATGGAAGATACCATTTTCATTATAAAATTCTTCAAAGTGTTGATTTTCAAATTCAGTTTCATGATCACTTCGAATTGCAATCAAGGTGAGCTTCTTTTCAGTTATGATATTTTTATAATATTTCAAGAATGTTGAAAATGCTTCACTCTTATGTGCATGAAATGAAACCCATATGTATCTTAAGAAATCATCTACTATGACTAGTCCATACTTTTTCCCTCCTAGACTTGCAATTCTAGTAGGCCCAAATAGATCCATGTGTATGAGTTCAAACGGCCTAGTGGTTGATACTATATTCTTTGATTTGAAAGATGATTTTGTTTGCTTTCCCAATGAGCATGGTCCACAGATTTTGTCTTTTTGAAAAATTAATTTCGGCACATCTTTTATCAGATCCTTCTTGACTAGTTTTCATATTAAGTCCATACTAGCATGTCCTAGTCTACGGTGCCAAAGCCAACTTGTTTCACTTTTCCTTTCTTCATTAATAATTAAGCATAATCCATTTTTCTTGCCTAAATCGTGAAGATCTACCATATAAATATTTCCATGACTATGTCCCATAAGTACAATGCTATTATCTTTTGGATTTATAATTATGCATACTGAAGCTTCAAATGTGACTTTAAGACCTTTATCACAAAATTGACTTATGCTAAGCAAGTTATGTTTCAGACTATCAACTAATAAAATATTTTCTATAAATGTGGATGGAGTAATATAGATTTTACCCTTTCCAATGAAAGTCCTTTTCCATTGCCTCCATAGGTTACTACTTCACCCTCCTTAGATTCCAAAGTGACAAATTGTTTTATGTCACCTGTCATGTGTCTTGAACAACCGCTATCTAGATACCATCGTTTATCCCTCTTATTAGCTGTAAGACACTCCTCATCGTTATTGGCCATGTAGCAGATTTGAGCCGTTTCTTGTTGATCTTCCTCTTCCGGACTTGACTCTTCGCTTTCACTCCATTCAGCCATGAGGTTCCTCTTTTTAACTTTTCTTGCCATCCATTTCAATTTCGGGCAATCTTGAAGTGCCCGAGCTTGTTACACTTATAGCATATTGGCACTTCTTTTTTTCTTTTTTTTTTCTTTTTCTTTTTCCTGGCTTGAGCTACCTCTTACGAAAGGTTTTCTTTTATGAAATTTCTTTCTACCTTTCATGAATTTTCTAAATTTTCTTGCAAGCATTGCCATTTTTTCTTCATCATATTCCTCCTCATCATCGGACTTCTCTGATGCAGTTTTCTGCTTTGGAGCTGTGGATTTCAAGGCAATGGTCTTCCTTTTCTTAACCTTCTCTTCTGAGTTTTGTTTCACTGGGGTCGACTCAACTCTTTTTGGGATCGACTCAAGCTACAGTGGGGTCGACTCAAGTTCCATTGGGGTCGACCCTCTCAGAAATTCCAAAGACACAGTTTTGAATGACATAGCCTTGGGGTCGACTCATGTTTAGTTGGGGTCGACTCCATTGGGGTCGACTCAAGCATTCCTGGGGTCGGCTCCATCTGGGGTCGGCTCAAGAAAAGTTGGGGTCGGCCCTCTCAATAAATTCCAGAGACTTGTTTTCTTGAGGCTTGAAGATGGGGTCGACTCAACCATACTTGGAGTCGACTCCACTACTGTTCATCCGTGCCATTTTCGCAGAGGTGTGCCTGATGGTTCCATGATGTGTCAGGTTCGACTCCACCTTTTTTGGGGTCGACTCATTACACACTTTGCTGCATCTTAAAGTTAGACTCATCCATACAATCAATGAAATATACTTCAAGCAATTTTGAATGTATACCATGGTAGTGCTACATACTCTTATCAATGAAAATTACTATTGTACCCTTAAGAGTACGTTTTACTTGAAACTTTGCTGAATTAGAATTTAGAATTCACTATCCCTTTTCTATCGCAAATTTTATCTCGTTATTAATCATTGAAAGACATCTTGATCTCATTGTTCTAATGTATTGAGAGTGTCGAACTCAGCAATGATGTATCATGTTAACTTGTAGTATTTAATTAGATATTTTCTCAATGGTTGTGTTAATCATCAAAATAACACTATCATCCTCACATTTCTTTTTCCATGGAAAGTTCTTCCCACAATACCCAAACTTCTCTCCCTCCTTTTATCTATGGGATTTGGCCTCTTGAGAAGAGATGATTGATTATTTAGTGAGTAGGAATGCCCCCACCCTTCACATCTGGTTTCCTTTTATAGGCTGCCGACTCCCCCTCGCTCCTCCTCTGTTTCTTCCCGTCGTTGTTTCGAGTGGGAGGATAATGATGAAGAGGCTTGATCTGATCCGCCGATAATGGAAGATATTGTTGTATCTCATTCGGACGTTGGGGAGAATATGACCTGGGAGCTGATCGCGAAGATGAAGATGCTGGGAGTTTGTATTTATCCCATAGATCATGCGGTTCTATGCTGAAACAGGGAGCTTGGATGCATTCTGTTCGTGGGAGAATATCGCGGAAGGATGGAGCTATTCTGAAAACTTTGGAGATGAAGACACGGGAGGAATGAACTGGGAATGGCTAGGAGAAGATGAGTTGGGGCTTTGAACGCGGAAGGGATCATCACGGATCATGGGATCCGGCCTTGGAAGCTATCCACGAGTGCTGAGAGGAAATCTGGGAAGATGACCCACGGGATTCGGCAGGTCGGGCGTTGGATAAAAATTAGGAAGTGAAGTTCGGATGTTGGGACTCTATTCCGAAGTAGGAGAAGGCTGTGAAGGCTTGATCTCCTCGGCAGATGATGGGAAATGGTTGGGAAGAAGTGATGAACCGTGAGCTGGATGCAGGAAGCATGGGAATTAAGCTGGATATGGGATAAGGATGGATTACGAATATGGTGAGCTGGGATGGACACGGAGGAGATGAGGAGGAAGAAGGATACGGCTGAATGGCGGATTGGAGCTTATCCGGGAGAAGAAGATCACGGAGAAGATGGGATCTGAGACGTTGTTCCAAAGCAGAGGATAAGCTTGGATTTGCTGGGATTGGAGTGACTAATTGCAAACGGGATAAGGATGCAAGCTGGGATGTTGGGATCTCGGCTGATAATAGGGAACGGATGAGATGATAAGCTTAGAAAAATGGCTGAGACATTGGGGAATTCCATAGGATCAAGCCGGAAGAGAAGGACAATGAAGTTAATCCAAATGCTGGGAAGGATTCGGAAGATGAAGTTAATCCGAAGAAAGGAGGATGATCCTGGATACATGTGGACAGTGGACATGATCTGGAAGGAGGGCATGCGGTTGGGAAAATAGTGGACGTGGATAAGGATTTAAGGAGGAAGAGGATCACAGAGAAGATGGGATTGTGCTGGCTCTGTTTTGAAGAAGAGGATAAGGATGCAAGATGGGTTTGATAGGAAATCGTGGGAGACGTGGAAGCTAGAATGTTGCCCTCGGCTGAGAAGGGATGAGGCTTTGGGATCTGTGTGACTATAGATGGTATGCTTTGAGATCTGAGAGACAAATAATTAAAGGGATTTGATTATTTTTGAGATTAAAATAGGGGAATTGGATCTTGTGGAAAAAGAGTTGGAACGAGTGGGAAGAAATTTAGGTGAACTTGTGAAGAGTTGGGAATTAATGGGAAGCACTGGGTTTTGGAGAAGAGTTCTTGGAGTCGACTCTGGAGGATGTAAAATTGTGAAATGTTGCATTGTCAGTTTAGGCTTTACCTAATTAAGCTTGATTCGACCTGCATACATTAAGCTTAATCAGTAAATAAATAAGTAAAGCTCGAATTATCTTTAATAATTTATTAAAATGCAATGATGAAGGTAACACAATTTTTTTAGTTGAATTTACAAAATATGTGAATTAAAATAATGATAAGTGCTATGAATAAGATATTAATTTATGCATTATTTAGCACTTATCACACCTCCCAACCTATATTTTGCTAATCCTCGAACAAAATAAAAACTAACTCACTTTCGCAGGAATTGCGATTGCATTTACCGTATGCAATAAGGCTTTAAACCCTTAGGTGGCCCTAGTGGACGAGTTTTGTCTCGTGGGGGTTTCCGGCTCAGATACCCACAAATTGCTGTCGCTACCTAAAGAATTTATCATTACATAAAATCAAATTTCAAATGCATAAGTGCCAAGAATTTCAAAAGCACACAAAGTTTTAATTACTAAGTCAGCCCAAATCCTATGTCAGTATGTCACTTAAGTTGAAGTAATTAAGTTTCCGTTAGAGAGTTGTAAAACTTCTTTATACTTGGTGCTCGGTGATATTTGGACCATACACAAGCTAAGGCTTTAGATTCTCTAAAATACTGCTAAAGCTAGTAGTTTCCAAGAATTGGTCAGATAAGATCTATTCACTGATTCAAAATCATCCTATCTTGTAGGATTTCGAGAGTTGTGGATGTTTACTTCAATACCTCATGGGCTTTATCTGTAATATTCCAGTTTACTCAAATTTTTACAACGACGGCTTTCACACTATCATCTTTTTCAAGGTCAATATTATTTTTAATTTTTCTCTTTTTTTTTCTTTTTTTTATTTTGTATTTATAAATTACGCACTTTTACTCTTGTAATGATTCCTCCATGTAGCAAGCATTCAGTCAACACTCCCACACCAGATAGCATAAGGTGTTGGGCATTAAGACTCTCCTACGGACCTATGCTCAGGTTCATCATCACAAGCCCGCTGACCTTTGACAATAGGTAGCCCTTTTCGATGTACCTGACTAAATTCACTCTTTTTTTTAAAATAAATATGGGATAATAGTGAATTAGATAGGTATGATTCATCAGGACTCAAGGTTGCTACCAGACTTAACAACATAATGTTGAACCTACCCCTTAGAAGTGCAGGTCATGTGTGTTGTGAAATTCCAAAGTAAAAATTATCTTACAACTCACTAAAAGAATAAAAAGAACTCAAATTATTTTACTCCTGAGTAGCCATTGGGCTTTTTAGATTTTATATACTTCGTGTGTTTATCATTTCAGCCCTAAGGCATAGAAATTAGGTTTGTTTTTTCGAAAACTTATTTAAAAATGTGAAAATGTGAAAAATTTCTTCAAAAATTTGAATCCTATACCCCCCAACCTAGTTCAGACATTGTCCTCAATTTTTTTTAATAATATTATATTATTATTTTTTATTTTTTATTATTTTTTTATTTTTTTATTATTTTTTTAATTGTGGACGAAGATATAATGCATATGAAGAATGGAAGCATTTTACCATAGTTGCATCAGTAATATGAGGGATCCTGTTAGACATTGAAAAATGCAATAAGAAAAAAAAATGCAAAAACGACCTACGAAAATTAGGTTGTCTCCCAACAAGCGCTAAGTTTAACGTCTTCAGCCAGACGCAGCGCATCCTTATCAAATTATACCGGGTTCATGCCGAGTTCTCCAAGGAAGAAAATTTGTGGAAAACTGATTGTCGGGCACAGAGTTGACTGTTTCTATGGCCTTTTCTATAGCAACGTCAAAATGGGTCAAGCATGTTTTCAGAGGGTCATCTTCCAAAATATAGGGAAGGGTTTCTTCTTCAAGATTGTCCATTTTGTCTATTAGGAAGCACTCAACTTTCTTTATGGGTTGATCAGAGGCACAAAATATATTCAACTTAATTTTCATGTTCCCAAATGATATGTCCATTACCCCTGTTCTACAGTTGATATATGCATTGGCTGTCGCTAAAAAGGGACGACCAAATATCATAGGGATTTATTTTTTTAGGTTGGGCACATGTTCCATATCAAGGATGATAAAATCTACTGGAAAATAGAATTTGTCTACCTTGACAAGAACATCTTCAATCATCCCCCGTGGTATCTTCACAGATCGATCAGCCAATTGTAAGGACACCGAGGTGGGTTTTAATTCACCTAACCCAAATTTCTCATAGACTGAATAGGGTAGAAAATTCACACTTGCCCCTAGATCTAAGAGTGCTCTATCAATAGAATTGTCTCCTACCACACAAGGGATGGTAGGGGCACCAGGATCTTTAAACTTGGGAGGGATTTTGTGCTGGAGGATGGAGCTCACTTGTTCAGTTAGGAAGACCTTTTTAGGCACATGTGTCCTAGATTTTCGTTTCTGGGTATAAAGGTCTTTGAGAAATTTGGCATAAGATGGAACTTATTTTATGGCATCAAGAAGAGAGAGGTTGATTTTAACTTGTTTGAAAACCTCCATCATCTCTTCTAGTGAAGTTCCTTTCTTGCCAAAGGGAATGGGTGCATTAAGTGCTTCAGGAAATGGGGCCTTTGGAATGTAAGTTGTGGCAGATGGTGCACTAGCTGAAGAAGAAAAAGAAGGTTTTGGATTTTCATGTGATACATTCCTCTCCTCTTCTTTACCTTCCTTATTGTTACCCTTCCCAATCTTATTGTCTACTACACGTCCACTCCTTAGGGTAGTCAAAGCATTGGCTTGTTCATGATGAATTGTATTTAGTTGATTTTCTTGAGCCATGTATTGTCCCCTAGGATTACTTAGTGGTTGGCTTGGAAGGTTTCCTTCCTCTCGCTTGTTCAGTGCATTAGCTAGTTGCCCCATTTGGGATTCTAGCTTGGCGATGGATTGCGTGTGAGAGTGCACCAATTGTGTAATGGTTTCCAAACCTTGAAGGGTGGTCAACACTTTCTCCTCAAAGGTTGTGTTTCTTTGGGGGGGAGGAGGATTGTGTTGAAATTGAGTCGAGGGATGGTAGAGATGAATATTTTGTGGGGTTTGAAAATTCTAAGGGTTTTGAAAATTTTGGGAGTAGGGTTGGGCAGTATTCGAAGCTTGCTGCTTCCAAAAAAAGTTTGAATGATTCTGCCATCCCGGGTTGTATGTATTGGAAAATAGGTCATTACCCGGTTTGGGCTATATTTGAGCAGCATTGATGTATTCTTGCACAAGTTCGGAGAATTGAGGTGCTGAGGGGCACTCATGGATAGGGTGGGATGGGCTAGAACAGATAGCACATACTTGTGCTTGGGAAGAGCTAACGACATGTCCTCCTATCATCAGTTGGTCAATCTTATGGGACAATGCATCTACCTTGCTAGACAGGTCCATAGAATGACTTATTTCACAAATGGTCCCTTTTCTTTGAGAACTCGGGGGTGCTTGACGAGAACAGGAAGCATGGTGGATGGAGTTTTCATTGAGATTTTCAAATAATTCCCATGCTTCATGTTCATTTTTAAGCATAAAAGTCTCCCCACAAGAGGCATCAACTATCTGACGGTTTCATTCAGACAACCCATCATAAAAGCATTGTACTAATTGCCACTTGGGTATTTGATGATGCGGGCATTTTCGGATTAGGTCCCGAAATCTCTCCCAGGTTTCATGAAATTCTTCTCCCTCAATTTGGGAGAAGCTTGTGATGGCACGTCTAAACTGGTTCGTTCTTCCTATAGGAAAGTATTTTTTAAGAAATTCTTGTTGCATTTGATCCCAGGAACGAATCGAATCGACTTCTAAAGAATTCAGCCATTGCTTGGCTCTGTCTTTAAGGGAGAAGGGGAATAATCTAAGTTTCAGAGCATCATCAGTGAAGTTCTGAATCTTGACAGTGGTGCAGATTTTAAGGAATTCATCTAGGTGTTTATATGGGTCTTCGTTGGTGAGCCCATAAAAAGATGGGAGCATTTGGATCACACTAGACTTTATTTCATATTGTACAGCTGCTACTTCAGGTAATCGAATGCAAGATGGAGAAGTGTAAATGGTGGGAGTAAAGTACTCCCTCAGGAGTTTGGGTTGTTCTTCATCCATCTCAGAAAGTTGGGATGATTCGAATGTTCTGATCTCAGCTCGAATATTCCTAAGGGTCCGTTCTATTTCAGGGTCAAAAGGTAATAGGTCACGCACTCTAGAACGACTCCCTTGCATAAACTAGTATTTGATCAGTCAAGCATGCAATAAAAGAAAAACACATCAAGTCCTTGTATTTGCCCTAAAATCACTAGACAGCTCCTAACTGGTTTGAAGAGGGCACCTAAGCATCCAATCCGGTCTAATAAACTGAGTTGACCAAGTAAGCTCCCAAGTAAGTGGGGGGGTCACGATGCATTCGCAAAGGTCCCACTTAAAAACTACTTACCTCGAACAGATGAACTGTCTCCCTTATAGGGACAAAGCTTGCCTAGACATCAACTGAGCCACAGAGCGACATTGGTGCAACTTTTGGTGATCTTCATCCTATTGAGCTCGAATGTCCCTAGGGGCCAACGTCTAATTGATTTTAATTAAAGTGATGGTTATGTGAGAATTGATTCACCTAATTTGAGCAAAAATCTAGTGATGAAATCCAGTTCTTATCTTGTTGGGGTGATTGCCCTTACTATGTGCGGATTAATTGGTGTATGTATATCAAGCATGCATTCACAGTTTTGCTGAAATTAAAATCAAACAATCACCACAAAATTTCAAACTAATTGGAAATCAATTTAAATAAGAAAGGTTTAGAGGTTACCAAAGGAAATTTCTCCAGCAATTTTTTTATTTTTTTAGGCAAACCTCTATAGCATTTCTTTTCCAGCAGTTCCTTTTTTGATCGTCCCAGACTTCCTCTTCAATTTCTGATCAAATAATACCAAAAGAAAAACCAAAAATTAGTAAGAGAGAAAAAGAAGATAAGTAAAGTAACAAAAATAGAAAATATTTTTATTTTATTTTAGATATATTTTTTTTTGAAATTTTTTTTTATGAAAAGAAAAACAACTATGTTAGCAATCCCCGGCAACGACGTCAAAAATTGATAGTCAACTTTAAAAACCACGCAATAGCACGTATTTAGTAGGATAGTGATTACGGATATCGATCAATAGGGATTGGGGTACAGTTGTTTTCTTAAAAATATTTGAAAAAGAGAATTTGGGAAGACTATTAAACTAAGAAATTTAATAAGAAATGCAATTTAAATGATATCAGTTTGAGGGAATCTAGGGCAAGGAATTCACCACTAACAAAGCAACAATGATTATATTTTACCTTGTTCATGGACTAACATGCAAATTGGCTACAAGCCTAATAAGCATTCAAATAGAAATTCACACAAGCAATTTGGAAATAATCCATTTTTAGTTGGCATACAATGTCTACCATAATCTAAGGTGGCAGCACACTGCATCTTCCTTAAGCATGAAACTATCTTGTTTTTACTTGGTGATCATGAAGAACATCTGTATAAACACCATACTTAAAATTACAGAATTTAAATATGGGATAAAAGAAATATTTATTAAGATCAAAGAAGTTCATACAATTCCAAGAACAGAAATAAAAATGATACAATAACCGTTGTCATCCTTGTTAAGGCTTCATCCTGCCCTAGTGAAGAGCTCAGCTTTCCACGGTACGGGGGGGGGGGGGAGTAGCAGCCGCGATATAGAGGACTCCCATCACGGCTGTCTCCTTCCTTTCTCTGTCTTCTCCCTTGACTGGACTCGGTGGGAACTCCCTTAGCATTTTTTTTTTCCGTGGGAAGTTCTTCCCACAATACCCAAACTTCTCTCCCTCCTTTTATCTATGGGATCGGCCTCCCGAGAAGAGATGATTGATTATTTAGTGAGTAGGAATGCCCCCACCCTTCACATCTGGTTTCCTTTTATAGGTTGCCGACTCCCCCTCGCTCCTCCTCTGTTTCTATCCGTCGTTGTTTCGAGTGGGAGGATAATGATGAAGAGGCTTGATCTGATCCGCTGATAATGGAAGATATTGTCGTATCTCATCCGGACGTTGGGGAGAATATGACCTGGGAGCTGATCGCGAAGATGAAGATGTTGGGAGTTTGTATTTATCCCATAGATCATGCGGTTCTATGCTGAAACAGGGAGCTTGGATGCATTCTGTTCGTGGGAGAATATCGCGGAAGGATGGAGCTATTCCGAAAACTTTAGAGATGAAGACACGGGAGGAATGAACTGGGAATGGCTAGGAGAAGATGAGCTGGGGCTTTGAATGCGGAAGGGATCATCACGGACCATGGGATCCGGCCTTGGAAGCTTTCCACGAGTGCTGAGAGGAAATCTAGGAAGATGATCCACGAGATTCGGCAGCTCGGGCGTTGGATAAAAATCAGGAAGTGAAGTTCGGATGTTGGGACTCTGTTCCGAAGTAGGAGAAGGCTGCAAAGGCTTGATCTCCTCCGCAGATGATGGGAAATGGTTGGGAAGAAGTGATGAACCGTGAGCTGGATGCAGGAAGCATGGGAATTAAGCTGGATACAGGATAAGGATGGATCACGAACATGGTGAGCTGGGACAGACATGGAGGAGATGAGGAGGAAGAAGGATACGACTGAATGGCGGATTGGAGCTTATCCGAGAGAAGAAGATCACGGAGAAGATGGGATCTGAGACGTTGTTCTAAAGCAGAGAATAAGCTTGGATTTGCTGGGTTGGAGTGACTAATTGCAAACGGGATAAGGATGCAAGCTGGGATGTTGGGATCTCGGCTGATAACAGGGAACAGATGAGATGATAAGCTTAGAAAAATGGCTGAGACGTTGGGGAATTCCATAGGATCAAGCTGGAAGAGAAGGACGATGAAGTTAATCCAAATGCTGGGAAGGATTCGGAAGATGTAGTTAATCCGGAGAAAGGAGGATGATCCTGGATACGCGCGGACAGTGGACATGATCTGGAAGGAGGGCATGCGGTTGGGAAAATAGTGGACGTGGGATAAGGATTTAAGGAGGAAGAGGATCAGGGAGAAGATGGGATTGAGCTGGCTCTGTTTTGAAGAAGAGGATAAGGATGCAAGATGGGTTTGATAGGAAATCGTGGGAGACGTGGAAGCTAGAATGTTGCCCTCGGCTGAGAAGGGATGAGGCTTTGAGATCCGTGTGACTATAGATGGTATGCTTTGAGATCTGAGAGATAAATAATTAAAGGGATTTGATTGTTTTTGAGATTAAAATAGGAAAATTGGATCATGTGGAAAAAGAGTTGGAACGAGTGGGAAGAAATTTAGGTGAACTTGTGAAGAGTCAGGAATTAATGGAAAGCACTGGATTTTGGAGAAGAGTTCTTGGAGTCGACTCTGGAGGATGTAAAATTGTGAAATGATGCAGTGTCAGTTTAGGCTTTACCTAATTAAGCTTGACTCGACCTGCATACATTAAGCTTAATCAGTAAATAAATAAGTAAAACTTGAATTATCTTTAATAATTTATTAAAATGCAATGATGAAGGTAACACAATTTTTTTAGTTGATTTTACAAAATATGTGAATTAAAATATTGATAAGTGCTATGAATAAGATATTAATTTATGC
Organism: Phoenix dactylifera; assembly: GCF_009389715.1. Taxonomy (NCBI): domain Eukaryota; kingdom Viridiplantae; phylum Streptophyta; class Magnoliopsida; order Arecales; family Arecaceae; genus Phoenix; species Phoenix dactylifera. The sequence goes on from NW_024067880.1 coordinate 155,091, forward strand.
ATTATTTAGCACTTATCAACAAGGTGATCAAGGCATCATCAAAGTTCTCGAAGCAAAAAGGTATGAGAACTGATCTCATTAAAAATTAAAATTAGAAATCAACTAGGTTGCTGAAATTCTGCATGACTACATGTTAGACATAGAATCATGCCTACTTGTTTAGGATAAATATTTAAAGTTTTGGATCTATTTTTGTTGTAGAGATGTGATCTCTAGCATGCATAGGAATTAAATAGTTTAACTCATGCTTCCGCTGTAAAATTTTTAAAAATATATGCATGCGACCATGCACACCAGGGTTTTCAATAGTAGTATCAGAGCCAGGTTCAAAATAGTTTAAACATTTATGCCTAAAATAAGTTTTCTAATCCTAGTAGTCAAGTAATCTCATTGGAATGATCACCAGGCTGTCCGGTCATAAGAGAAAGAAGGGTTCATAACCCTCTTTTGCCATTCAATGGGATCTCTTATGGCATGTAGGGGTGCCACTATGATTCAATCCTTGAAGAAGAACCACAAAAAGAAGATTAAAAGTAGTTTTAATCTTTGTAATTAAATTTAAAATCATGGATATGTTTAGATCAGATTTAACAGAGATTTATGATTGATTTAGTTGCTGTTTTTACATGATTAATTAGATCTGAAAAATAGAATGCATGTGATGCATGAGATCTAGGTAAATTCATGTTGATGTATATGTGATATAAAGAACATGAATAAATCTGAAATCATAAACTTGTTTAGATTAGATCTAAATAAAATTTATAATTCATTTATTTTTGGATTTTGTATGACAAATCAAATCTGAAAACAAATGCAAATGGCGTATGTTGTTTAAGTTAATTCATATGAGTTTGTATATGTGATATATGGACATAAATTATCTAAGATTTAAACATGAATTAAATCAGAATTTTAACATGATTAATTACAAATCTCAGATATGAAAAATAAGTTTTAAGAACTAAAACTTTGTAGTTAGTATGTAATTAATAATAATGCAATGATCTGAATTTTCATAAACTTACACCTAATTAAGAATTAAGTGAAGATGAAAACCTAGATCTAGAATTGTGAACTCAATTCAATGACATTGCATAATTCATGGAGCATTTGGGTTAGCTCAAATCAAGTTCTTAAGATTGGGTTAGACCTAGGGTTAGAATCAAATATTGTCCAATTAGAGTTAATTGATCAAATTTAATTAAGTAGTAACTAGATTAGGTCAAGAAAACTCTAGGTCAAATACAATAGTTGTAGATTGATCAATTCCATGTCTCTGATCAGACCAAGATGGAACTTGATTTAGGCTCCGTGGTTGAGCCCGAGTCATTAGGATGGTCAAAATCAAAATTGATTAACCAATCGGTGTCTAAGGTAAGTTTGGCAGACTCGTTCGGTGGTTTTTAATTGGGAGCTACTCGCACTGATGCGTCTTTGTCGAGTTAGTGGCATATCCATTCTACCGATCTCACTTACCTGACCGATTTGGTCAATCATTTTTAATTGGATCATTTAATGATTCGAGTTAACCCATGCTTGTAAGGAAAATCAGTTTGACTGATTTAGGTGCCTCCTTAACCGGTTTGAATCTAATTCTTTATAATCTGACTTGGTGAAGTCAGTGTAAGAATATAGGTTAACCGGATCTTCTTATCTATCCTAATTTAATCCTCTAAAATTATTTGGTCCTTAAAATGAAATAGTTATGAGGATAACTAGGTCATAGCCTCCCATTAAGTTAGATGATAATGATTCCAATATTTCGATAATCATTGGAGGCGCCACACGCCTGGTGCTTATCGGGCATTAGAATTGTCATTTGATATATGATGAGTCGAGTGTACCTTCAATGGTCAGGTGGGCCGAGCCACACTCGGGCTTGGTTATCTATTAGTTGATTACACGGAACCCTATCATTTAATGGTTGGACCTAACCAGAATCTTCGGTGGAGGCGCCACACGCCTGCCAAAGAGATTGGGGCAAAATTATCACTAGAAATTGTTTGGTGAAACAATTGGTTCAAAACCTACCAACAGGTGCATATGGGTTGGCCGAGCCACACTCGGGCCCATATGCGATCAATTGGGTTCTAGTGCTCACTAAAGATTTAAGTGTAATTCTTCGAATTTGAGGTAGAGGCTACAAATTTGTATAAAATAGTAGGAGGACCTTTAGACTAAAGTCCAAGTCTTTAAGGTATTGTCAATTTATATACTGATAGCCGATTTTCCTTTTATGCAGAAATGGCCACTAGTTTGTCACTTCGTTCATTGTTGGATAATGACAAGTTGACTGGACCCAATTTCAACAACTAGCTTAGGAAACTTAAGATTGTGCTAGAGCATGAACAGATCCTTTATGTGATAACGGATCCAGCACCTGAGCAGCCTGCTGCTAATGCATGGGGTGCGGTCAGAGAAGATTATCAGAAGTGGCTCAGTGACCGTATCACTATCTGATGCATTATGCTTGCTGCAATGAGCGACGAGTTCAGTCGCCGGTTCGAGAATGCCCAGCCCGAAGAAATTGTTCAAGTGTTGAACGAATCTTTTGGCACTCCCGACGACGTTGAAAAGTACAAGACTAGTTGTGCTATTTTCAGCGCACGGATGAAGAATGGGGCATTGGTGACTGATCATATATTGTACATGATTGAGTTGATCGAGCACCTGAGCACTCTTGGTTTTCCCCTTCATGATCAATTTGGAAAGATGCTATAATGAACTCTCTTCCTAGTTCGTACTGTCCATTTCTCGCCAATTTTCGTATGATGAAACTGGTAGTAAATTATCACCAATTGTTGGGTTTACTACAAACTTTTGAGAATGATCACCAACTTCTAAAAGGGTCGGTGAATTTAGTGGAAGGTGTTGGCAGCGCCCGCGCCGGAACCCACTCACACCGGCACCACCACTAACGTCGGACAAGCAAAGAGAGAATAAACGGATAAGCACTCTCTCGCTCCCTCAACACCGGACTCAAGGATCACCTCTTCGCTCCGCTACGAAGGGCAAAAGATTATCCCTGGTATCAATAGGGTAAAACGCTTGAGCACCGCAGCGGATTATCAAACCAAAGGAAGAAGAAGGAAGAAAATAGCAAAGCAAACACAGAGATGTAATGAGGTTCGGCTACAAGTAGCCTACGTCCTCCACCGCTCCAAATCTCAATTAGGATGAACTGATTATAGAGATAGCACACACCCGAACGATCACAAGCGATCGCTCTACAAGAGATTCACACAGAATTTTCTTTGCACAAGAAGTAGGATCCCAATCCTCTTCTTCTCTAGAACCCTAGCCTCACAAAACAAACAAGAGTCTCTCTCAAAATATACTGGAATCTCATTCCCTAGGGCTCTCATGAGTCCTATATATAGTCTCAAGACCTTCAGATGATCATAGTCGTCGAAACGCCACCAAAAACACCAAAGAAAACTTGTCTGTACGATTTCCCGCGAGCTCGGGTCGACTCGACTGTAGCTCGAGTCGACTCGACCAGCCTTCGGATCGACTCTTACAGTCCAGACAGAAACATGGTTTTTCTCGGTCTTCTGGCCTTTCTCCTCTTGGGTCGACTCGACGGACCTCGAGTCGACTCGATTGCTCCCGAGTCGACTCGACTGTAGCTCGAGTCGACTCTGACAGTCCGTCAGACAGAACTATGCAGAATTGATTCTCCTTCAATTCTCTTCATCACCAATGGTCTCCACATACCCCAACAATCTCCCACTTGGAGACCTTGGGGATATCCTCTTGTTGTTTGGCTCTCCTTTGTGCTCCCACTGAAACTGAATCATCCTAGTGAGATAGGTACGATGCCTCCTCAACGTCTTCAAGCATGAAGACCAGCAGAAGCTGAACAACTCCTCAGCTTCTCCACCGTGACAACCTTCGTCAACATATCCACAGGATTCTGACTTGTATGAATCTTCTCTAACTTGACGAGTCCCTGCTCGAGCAATGACCTCACGAAGTGGTACCGTATGTCAATATGCTTCGTTCTCGAATGGAAAGCTGAATTCTTCGCCAGATGAATTGCGCTTTGACTATCTGAATATAACATGCAATCCTTCTGCTCCTTCCCAAGCTCCTTCATCAAGCCCTGAAGCCATATTGGTTCCTTGCACGCCTCTGTGGCTGCCACATACTCTGCCTTCGTAGTCGACAATGCAACAAGTGGTTGCAACCTGAAAATCCAACTGACGGCTCCACTGCCCAAGGTGAACAAGTATCCTGTCGTGCTCCTCCTGCCGTCCAAGTCTCCTACCATGTCTAAGTCCACAAAGCCCTGTAACCGAATCTCAGAACCTCCATAGCACAATGACATGTGCTCCGTGCCTCTCAGATACCTCAGTATCCATTTGACCGCGCGTCAAATCTCCAAGCCTAGGCAGCTCATAAAGCGACTCACAAGATTTGAGCACAGCAACTTCCGACAGCAATATATTCGGCTTCAGCCGTAGATAGTGCAACCGAGTTTTATTTCTTGCTAAACTAAGAGATTAAGTTTTTTCTTAAGAATTGACATGACCCGCTGGTGCTTTTTCTATCAAGTTTACAACCAGCGAAGTCTGAATCAGTGTACCCTATAAAGTTTATGCTTGATTCTTTAGAGTACCATAGACCTATGTTTTTTGTTCCTATGAGATATTTAAAAATTCTCTTAACTGCAATTAGGTGTGATTCCTTAGAATTAGATTGATATCTAGCACACATGCATACAGTAAACATGATATCAGGTCTACTTGCTGTAAGATATAATAAAGATCCTATCATACCTCTATACATATTTTGATCTACTGATTTACCTGATTCATCTTTGTCTAGTTTGCATGATGAACTCATGGGTGTGCTGATTGGCTTGTTTCCATCCATATCAAACTTCTTAAGCATCTCCTTGATGTATTTTGCTTGATTGATGAAGATGCCTTCTTTAGATTGTTTGATTTGGAGCCCGAGGAAATAGTTCAGCTCTTCCATCATGCTCATTTCAAATTCACTCTGCATTAAGTCAGCAAATTCTTCGCAGAGGCGATTGTTAGTAGCACCGAAAATAATATCAACTACATAAATCTGTACTACTAACATATTTTTGTTTTTCTTCTTTAAAAACAGTGTTGTATCAACATTCCCTCTAGAGAATTCATAGTTTAATAGAAATTTGCTAAGTCTTTCATACCATGCTCTAGGAGCTTGTTTTAGACCATAAAGTGCTTTGTTTAGTTTATAAACATGATTGGGGTATTGATGATTTTCAAAACCGGAAGGTTGTTCTACATACATCTCCTCATTAATATACTCATTCAAAAAGGCACTTTTTACATCCATTTGAAATAGTTTCAAGTCTTTAGAGCATGCAAATGCTAGTAACAATCTAATTGCTTCAAGTCTAGCTACAGGAGCAAAAGTCTCATCAAAGTCTATACCTTCTTTTTGATTATATCCCTTTGTTACTAGTCTAGTCTTGTTCCTAATCACAATTCCATTTTCATCAAGTTTATTTTTGTATATCCATTTAGTTCCTATTATTGAGTATTCAGTAGGTCTTTCAACTAAGTTTCATACTTTATTTCTTGTAAATTGGTTAAGTTCCTCTTGCATAGCATTTATCCAATTTACATCACTTTCAGCTTCTTCTATGTTCTTAGGTTCAAAGTGTGAGACAAATGCAAGATGATTATTTAAGTTCCTAAGAGATGCTCTAGTTCTAACAGGTTGAGATGGATCATCTAAAATTAATTCTATAGGGTGACCATGAGCATACCTCCAAGCCTTAGTAAGCCCATGATCAACAATTACCTCTTGGCTTGTTGAAGTTTCTCCAATTTGCTTCGGTTCATTCTCTTGTAATGTCATATCATCTATCCTTTTCTCAAGTATTCCTGCATCATCATCAAGAGCTACTCTCTTGCTAAGAGAGACATCATTAGTATCATCAAAAACAACATGTATAGATCTTCAATAATAAGGATTCTTTTGTTGAAGACTCTATAAGCTTTACTTGATGTAGAATATTCCAAAAAGATACTTTCATCAGATTTAGAATCAAATTTGCCTAAGTTATCTTTGCCATTATTATGAATGAAACACCTACATCCAAAAATATGAAAATAGTTTACTTTGGGCTTTCTATCTCTCCAAAGTTCATAAGGTGTTTTCTTTATAATTGGTCTCAATAAAACTCTATTAAGATATGACATGACGTGTTAATGGCTTCTCCCCAAAAATACTTAGGGAGGCTACTTTTATACAACATGGTTCTAGCCATTTTCTCTAGGATTCTATTCTTTCTTTCCATAACTCCATTTTGTTGTGGTGTCCTAGGTGCAGAGAAATTATGAGTTATCCCCTTTTTACTACAGAATTCATCAAATAGATGATTTTCAAATTCCGTTCCATGATCACTCCTAATAGCTATAATTGAAGCATTTCTTGAGTTAGTTACTTCCTTATGAAATTTCTTAAATACTGAAAATGCTTCATCTTTATGAGCTAAAAACATGATCCATGTGTATCTAGAAAAATCATCTACAATGACAAGACCATACTTGTTTCCACCAAGGCTTGTGGTTCTAGTTGGTCCAAAAAGATCCATGTGAAGTAGTTCAAGGGGTCTAGCAGTAGAGACACAATTTATGGATTTAAAGAAACTTCTAGATTGTTTGCCATATTGACATGCTTCACAAATTTTATTTTTCTCAAATTTTAGCTTTGGCAAACCAATCACAGAGTCTCTTTTAACTAATTTTGATATTGTATCCATACTTGCATGACCTAATTTACGGTGCCATAACCAACTTGCATCATTGACTTTAGAATCACTAGCTACTAGGCAACGACTATTATTAGCGAGATCTTCAAGATCTACTACATAAACATTGCCACGTCTTATTCCTTTGAATCTTAAGCTATTGTCAATTGAGTTGGTTATGATGCATAGAAATGGCTTAAACAGAACATCAAAACCTCTATCACATAATTGACTAACGCTAAGTAAGTTATGCTTAAGACCATCTACAAATTGTATATTATCAATGAAGTTGAAGAGGTGATTTGTACTTTACCTATGCCAACGATGTGACCTTGATTATCATCTCCAAAAGTCACAGCACCTCCCTTTTTAGGCTCTAGGGTGAAAAATTGCTCCTTGTCACCCGTCATGTGTCTTGAGCAGCCACTATCCAAATACCAATAGTTTTTGTCGACTTTGGCTGCAAGGCACTCCTACACAAGGAAATCATACAATTTTAGGTACCCAAGTTTTCTTGGGTCCTTCAAGGTTAGTAATGTTGGTTCCTTTTGGAACACAAACCTTTTTAATTTTTCTTTTAGCTTCTACTTTCCCATGGTCACACACATTAGCTTTATGTCCTACTTTTCCACAGCAAAAACAGGTTATATTTTTAGTTTTACTTTTCTCAGCTTTTACAAAAAAGTTTTTAAGAAACTTTTGCTTATTCTTCGGCTTATACCCTAAACCAGCTCTATTAAACACAGCTCGTTGATTATTAAGTATCATCTCCAATTTTTCAGAACTATATGTAAACTTTTCTACAATAGGTTTATATTTTTCAAGTTCTTTTGTTAACTTCAGTTTTTCTGTTTTTAGTAGATTTAAGTCTTTTGTAAGATTATCTTTTATAGTTTGTTTACTATTTTTAAGTTCTGAAACTTCCTTAGTTAGTTTTTCATTATCTTTAATTAAGGTATTAGTTTTTTGAGTTAACATTTGATTGCTTGTTTCAAGTTCTAAATTTTCTTTGATGATAGAATCCTTGTCCTTAATTAATTTATCGTACTTATGGGAGTGAGATTGATTAGTTAGTTTTAATTTTTTATTTTTAAGATTTATTGTCTTATATTCATCCATTAGTTCATTAAAAGCATCATACAATTCATCAAAGGTAAAATCTAAATGCGTTTCAGATGTTACCCCATTTTCATTTGCCATAAAACAGAAGTTGGCCTTTTCCTCTTGTTCCACATCCGATGATGATGATGATGAATCGGAGTTCGTCAAAGTGGAGACGAGAGCTTTTTTTTTCTTGTATCTGCTGCCCTTCTTCAGCAAGGGACAGTCGACTCTGAAATGTCCCGGCTTCTTACATTCATAGCATCCGATTCCCTCACTTTCCCTTTCCTTACCTTTATCCTTGTTGTAGGAACTTGAGGAACCTCTCTTCTAATGAACGGACTTCTTCCGGTTGATGAATCTTCGAAACTTTCTCACGAGAAGAGCCTCTTCATCATCTCCCTCATTGTCTTCTTCTTCGCTGCTGCTACTGCAAGATGGATCTTTGTTAGAAGAGATTTGAGGGCTATTACCTTTTTCTTATGAGAGGATTCTTCTTCGCTGTATTGTTTCATCGTGAGCTCATGCGTCATCAAGGATCCAAGAAGCTCCTCGAGTGGCAACTTGTTCAAGTCCTTGGCTTCTTGGATTGCCGTTACCTTAGCTTCCCATGACCTTGGCAAAGATCGAAGAATTTTCCTGACAAGGTCACTGTTAGCATAACTTTTGCCAAGGCTTTTTAGACCATTGACAATATCAGTAAATCTAGTAAACATGCAAGTGATAGTTTCATTAGAATCCATTTTAAATAGTTCATACTTATGAACTAGCATGTTTATTTTAGATTCCTTAACTTGATTCGTGCCCTCGTGGGTCACTTCAAGTCTGTCACATATTTCTTTTACAGAATTGCAAGTAGAGACTCTATTGAATTCATTACGGTCTAAGGCACAATAAAGCACATTCATTGCTTTGGCATTTAGTTGTGCCTTTCTTCTATCATTGTCATCCCAATCTTTTTCAAGTTTGGGTATAGTAATGTTATCTACAAAAATAGAAGAAATGTATGGTCTATTAACTATGATGCTCCAAATCTCATAGTCTTGAGCTTGGATAAATATCCTCATCCTAGCCTTCCAATAGGTGTAGTCGGTTCCATTGAAGAATGGAGGCCTATGGATGGATTGCCCCTCAATAAGAGAAGATCCAAAAGGGGTTGTCATTTTGATCTTTTACCCTTTTAATATAAGAGCTCCGGCTCTGATACCACTTGTTGCCCAAGAAGACAACCCAAGAGAGGGGGTGAATTGGGTTTTAAGTAATAATTGCAAATTAAAACTTAATGAGTAACTAATTAAGATTATTGCAGGCAGATTAATTAGATTACTAGTTGTAGAGAGTGGAGAGGATGGAAGAGACAATGAACCAATTACAAACATGAGAGATTTTATAGTGATTCGGAGCTAACCCTTGCTCCTACGTCCACTCCCCAAGCTTCACTTGGGAGTTCACTATAATCCCTAGGATTACAGCCGATTGTTTTACAAGTTCACAACCCAACTTGTTATTTTCACGAGATCACAACGAACTCGGTCGGTTTTCACAGGCTCACCGACTAGAACAACCCGATTATTTTTCCGGGATCACAATCGAACCCTTACACCGTTGGTTTTAACCTTGGCTCACCAACAAACCTTACAACCCTTGATTCAATCCCCTGATTGAATCAAGTAAGAAAATAGTTTGGAAAAAGTTACAAGGTAAGCTTCTTAGTAAACAAATATTCAACAATATGAAAAGAGTAGAGTTAGAAGCCCTCAAACAGATTTTGGAAGTGGAAGAAGGGGCTTCTCGAACTCTGAGTCTTCTCTTTGAATGCGCTAAAGATTTGATGTCAGAAGGAGAGCCTTGAATGCGAAGGAAAAAGTTTGTTGGATGGAGTTCAATGCACTTCTTTCTTCTTCCTCTTGTATTTACTCTTGAGAGCCTTTGGTAGGTGGAAATCCCTTTTTGTTTGAATGCAATAGCTCTCTTCATTTTTACTACTGTTCACTCTGGCTATTTAACCAGTCTCCTTTGAAAACTAGCCGTTAGACACTAGTTTGTGGCCGTTCTGCACAATCTGCAACTCCTGACAATGTATTCGTTGGGGTCGGAGTCGACTCGCTCGATCTGAAGTCGACTCGGCTGTTGCTGGAGTCGACTCATGCTTTACTGGAGATGACTCTCCCACTGTTCAGGATTTGAATTAAAGTGCTGTCCCATTCTGGAGTCGACTCGGCCAAACCTGGAGTCGACTCGCTAGTATCCGGAGATGACTCGGCCCTCTTGGAGATGGCTTGTTCTCAGGGTTCCAGAGATCTTTCTTTCGGTTTACTACCTCGAGTCGACTCGTGTTGACCCCCTAATGAATTTTGATGAATACAAAATACTAGAGTATAATTCTCTTTATATTAACAATTTATTTGAGCTTTTCAGGTGTTTAACTAAGAATATTGTTAAGAACTGTCAAGGCATATTTCCATATTTTTCGAGGATTTATTGAAGATTTTTTGAGATGAAAAAAATGGATCAGGGGCAGCCGAGACGTCTCCGGTTTGTTCCAGAGACGTCTCTGGCACGTAGAGGAGAAACTGGCACGTCTGGAGACGTCCCCAGCACTTGCCGAGGCGTCTCGCAGGGTCGGAGTCGACTCCCGGCTTTCCGGAGTCGACTCTCTCAGAGACGGCCGAAAGGCCGATTTCAAGGGATGCGCGTGAGTCGTCTCCGAAAGACGCGGAGTCGACTCTCTCAGGGATTCCAGAGGACTTGTTTTTTCGTTGAGAAAACGTCGGAGTCGTCCTCGACGTCGCGGAGTCGTCCCCACGCATAAAGCACAAACATCCCGAGACGTCCCCAGAAAGCGCCGAGTCGACTCCAACATCGTCAAAAGATTTTTTATACAGCCGAGACGTCTCTCGTTCAAGCGGAGACGTCTCCGGAACGCCTGGGACGCGACTGACACACTTTTGCAGGTTTGTTTGAATTTCAAACGGTTATATTTTTGTGTCTAACGGATCTATTGCTTGTAGGAGTATAAAAAGGAGCTTTTAAGTGCCTTTAAACAACTTCTCACCAACAAAATATAAGATCATTCAAGAGAGGAGAAAGAGAAAAAGGTTCAGGGGAGTTAGTGCTTTCAAGAGGAGAAATCAAGAGCATTCAAGTCTTCTTCATCTGATTTCGTGCTCATCTACTCACTCCCACTCGGCAATCAAAGCTCGCATTCAAGCCAACGTGATCCACATCGGAAGAACCACCATCATCCACGCTTTCAACGGCAAAGAGGGTTCTTTCGGTTTTGTTGTTCTTCATTGTTCTATTTGCTTTCATAAGAGCTTTTAAATCCTTGTAAAACACTTGAATATTGTGCTTGTTCCAGTCAAGGGACTTGGAACAAGGGATAGGCGTCCCAAGCCTAGGTTAAATTGGGGGATTGTAGGGTTCGTTGTTAGCCCGAGGTAAAACAACGAGTTGGGTAGTTCACTCGAAAAACTACCGGACTGTAATCGCTGATTATAGTGGAAAATTTCGAAAGGTGTTTGGAGAGTGGATGTAGGAGCAGTGGAAGCTCCGAACCACTATAAACCTTTGCGTTTGCGATTGACTGTGCTTACAACTTTAATTTTACTTTTGCACATACACTTATGTGTTTTGTTTAATTAGACAAAAAGTTTTAAAACACCCAATTCACCCCCCTCTTGGGTGACCATCTCTGGGAACAAGTGGTATCAGAGCAGGTGCTCTGTGTATTCTTGAAGACCTAACCGTCTTTGCCAAAGATCAAGATGGCAACACCCTTCAACAATGTCCCTGCTGAGGGACAGGCTACCAATAGACCTCCACTCTTCAATGGGACAAATTATTCCTATTGGAAGACTAGAATGAGAATTTTTATTCAAGCACAAGATTATGCCTTGTGGAGGGTTATAATCAAAGGACCACACGAACCATCTCATATAGTTAACGGCGTTCAGGTTCCCAAACCTGAGGAGGATTGGGATGAGAATGATAGTAAGATGGTTCAACTCAATGCTAGAGCCATGAATTCATTATTTTGTGCTCTAGATGTAAATGAGTTTAATAGAGTCTCTACCTGTAGTTCCGCCAAGGAAATATGGGATAGGCTTGAAGTTACCCACGAGGGTACTAATCAAGTCAAAGAGTCTAAAATGAACATTCTAGTTCACAAATATGAGTTATTTAAGATGGAACCCAACGAAACTATTTCATGCATGTTCACACGCTTCACTGATATAATAAATGGTCTAAAGAATTTGGGTAAATCTTACACTAACTCAGAACTTGTGAGGAAAATTCTCAGGTCCTTGCCAAAAGTTTGGGAAGCGAAGGTCACGGCGATCGTAGAAGCCAAAGACCTCAACACCTTGGCACTTGAAGAACTATTGGGCTCATTGATGACGCATGAGCTCACAATGAAGCAACATGAAGAAGATGTGCCAAAGAAGAAGACAATCGCCCTCAAGGCTACTTCAAGTGTTTGTGAAGAAGAAAGCAGTAAAAGTGAAGAAGAAAGTGAAGATGAAGACTTGGGCTTAATAGTAAGGAAGTTCAAAAAATTCATAAGAAGAAAGAAGACCTTCCCAAGAAAGAAGTTTGGAGGGAGAAATGATTGGAAAAAAGAAAAAGAAAAAGAAAGAGACCCAATCATATGTTGTGATTGCAAGAGACCGGGACACATCCGCTCCGAATGCCCTCAACAGAAGAAGCACTATGGAAAGAAGAAGAAGAAGGCGTTGAAAGCGACTTGGGATGATAGTGACACATCCTCCTCCAAGGAAGAGAAGGAAGAGACCGCCAACTTGTGTTTCATGGCATTCGACGACGATGAGGTATGTCAAAGCTCAACTACAGATTTTACTTTAGAAGAATTATATGAAGCTTTCCAAGAACTCATGAATGATTGTAGTATGTTAGGAGTAAAAAATAAAGAACTAAAGGCCTCCAATCAAAGACTAAAGGATAATATTAAAAACCTATTGATTGAAAAGGAGAGCTATGAAAATGATAGCATCATTGACCTAAAGGATAAAAATTCAAAACTTAGCATTGAAAATGAAACGGCAAAAACACTCATTAAGAAATTAAATCTAAAAGTCAAATTCCTACTCAATAGTAATACTTCACTTGGACAAAATGTTGAATCCCTTAAAAATGATAAGGAAGAAATAGCTAAAGAAAATTTGGACCTTAAAGATGAGCTACACAAGTATAAACCAATTGTGGAGAAATTTACACATAGCTCGAAAAAATTAAATCTTATTCTATCCAATCAAAGAGCTGTTTTTAATAAAGCCGGATTAGGATACAAAACTAGCAAACAACAAAAATATCTAAAGAACTTTTTTGTAAAAGCAAAAGATGTCAAAACTGAAAAACCTACATGCTTTTATTGTGAGAAAAGTGGACATAAAGCTTATTCTTGCATTCAAAGAAAGATTCAAACTAATAAGAACACACTTGTAAAGGGTAAAAACACAACCAAAATATGGGTGCCTAAGGGAACCAACTATACTAACCAAGAAGGACCCAAGAAAACTTGGGTACCTAAGAGCTTCACATGATTATTTTGCAGGTATGCCTTGCAGCCGGGAGTAAAAAGAGAATGTGGTATCTTGATAGTGGTTGCTCAAGGCATATGACCGGTGACAAGAGCCTTTTCGTCACCTTGAAATCAAAAGAAGGAGGAGTAGTCACATTTGGAGACAATGCAAAAGATCAAATCATTGGCGTTGGTAAAATCTCCATATCACCCTCCTCATTTATTGACAATGTATTGTTAGTTAATGGATTAAAACATAATTTATTAAGTATAAGTCAATTTTGTGACAAGGACTTTAAAGTGTCATTTGAATCTTCCCTATGCATAATTAGTAGTCCAATTGACAATGAGATCATACTTATGGGACATAGGCGTGGAAATGTTTACATGGTAGATCTTGATGATCTCACCATGAAGGATGGACAATGTCTTGTAGCCATGGATGCCAAGGCCAATGAGACTAGCTGGTTATGGCATCGTAGGTTAGGGCATGCTAGCATGGATTTAATTTCTAAATTGATTACAAAAGATCTAGTCAAAGGACTACCAAAAATAGACTTTGAAAAGAACAAAATTTGTGCCGCATGTCAACTACGGAAACAAACAAGAAACTCTTTCAATTCCAAGAACATAGTCTCAACATCAAAACCCTTAGAACTAATTCACATGGATTTATTTGGACCCACTAGAACTGCTAGTCTAGGGGGTAAGAAGTTTGGTCTTGTAATTGTTGATGACTTTTCACGTTTTACATGAGTTTCATTTCTTGCCCACAAAGATGAGTCCTTTCCCGCTTTTATCAAGTTTCATAATAGGATTTCAAATGAACTTAATCTTAAACTAAAAGCAATTAGGAGTGATCATGGTACCGAGTTTGAAAATCAGCATTTTAAAAAATTTTATGAAGAAAACGGTATCAATCACAATTTTTCGGCCCCTAGGACACCCCAACAAAATGGGGTGGTAGAAAGGAAGAATCGCACACTAGCAGATATGGCTCGTACCATGTTGTGCGAATCGGATCTACCAAAGTATTTTTGGGCTGAAGCAATCAATACTGCCTGCCATATTTTAAACCGTGCTTTAGTTAGATCTATCTTAAAGAAAACACCTTATGAGTTGTTGAAAAATAAGAAGCCCAATATAAGTTATTTTCATGTTTTCGGTTGTCGCTGCTTTATTTTAAATAATGGAAAGGACAATCTAAGTAAGTTTAGTGCTAAATCAGATGAGGGGATCTTCTTAGGTTATTCCTCATCTAGTAGAGCATACAGGGTCTTCAACAAGAGAACTCTCGTTGTTGAAGAATCCATTCATGTTGTTTTTGATGAAGCTAATGGAGATTCTTCTAGACAAGAAGAAGATGGTGATGCAGGTATACTTGAAGATAGAATGAAGGAATTCTCCATACAAGACAAACAACATGAGGATGAAATCAAAGAAGATACGATTTAGCAAGATGAAGAAGATCAACCCCCAGCGAGAAATCAAGATCTTCCTAGGGAATGGAGGTATGCACATGGTCATCCAAGGGATCTAATCCTTGGTGACCCTTCACAAGGGATAAGGACAAGATCCTCTTTAAAAAACACTAGTAATTATCTTGCATTCGTTTCACAGATAGAGCCTAAATCACTAGAAGAAGCCGAAAAAGATGAAAATTGGATAAATGCTATGCAAGAGGAATTAAACCAATTTGAAAGAAATCAAGTTTGGACTCTAATGAAAAGACCCCCTAATGTTTCAATTATAGGCACCAAGTGGGTGTATAGAAATAAACTAGATGAAGATGGAATAGTAATAAGAAACAAAGCTAGGCTAGTAGCCAAAGGCTACAATCAGGAGGAAGGCATAGATTTTGATGAAACTTTTGCTCCTGTTGCCAGGTTAGAGGCTATTAGACTACTTTTGGCATATGCATGCTTCATGAATTTCAAACTCTATCAAATGGATGTAAAAAGTGTTTTTTTAAATGGTTATATAATGGAGGAAGTTTATGTAGAACAACCTCCAGGTTTTGAAAACCACTTACATCCAGATTATGTTTTTAAGTTGCATAAAGCATTGTATGGACTTAAGCAAGCCCCTAGGGCATGGTATGAAAGATTAAGTAATTTCCTAATTGAAAATAAGTTTAAAAGAGGAAATGTAGACAAAACACTCTTCATTAAAAGAAAAGGGAATGACTTATTGCTTGTGCAAATTTATGTGGATGATATAATTTTTGGTGCTACTAATGATAGTCTTTGTCAAGAGTTTGCTAAGCTTATGCAGAGAGAATTTGAAATGAGCATGATGGGTGAGCTAAACTTCTTCCTTGGGCTACAAATAAAACAATCAGAGGAAGGCATCTTCATCAGTCAGTCCAAATACATCAAGAAAATATTGGAGAAGTTCAAGATGAAGGATGCAAAGGAAATCAGCACACCCATGGGCTCAAGTTGCAAGCTTGACAAAGATGAAAAAGGTAAAAGTGTAGATTGCAAATTGTACAGAGGTATGATAGGGTCTTTACTTTACCTTACTGCTAGTAGACCAGACATATTATTCAGTGTTTGCATGTGTGCTAGATACCAAGCATGTCCTAAGGAATCACACTTGCAAGCTGTCAAAAGAATATTCAAATACCTAGTAGGGACATCTAATGCAGGTTTATGGTATTCTAAACAATCTGATTTAAATTTAATTGCTTATTCCGATGCTGATTTTGCCAGGTGCAAACTCGACAGAAAAAGCACAAGTGGCACCTGTCAATTCTTGGGTGCTAACTTGGTTTCTTGGTTTAGCAAGAAACAGAATTCAGTTGCCTTGTCCACAGCTGAGGCTGAGTACATTGCAGCCGGAAGCTGTTGTGCCCAAGTTTTTTGGATTAAGCAACAACTTAAAGATTTTGGTATCAAAATGGACAACATTCCAATTAGATGTGATAATACAAGTGCAATTAATTTAACAAAAAATCCTGTCCAACACTCTAAATCAAAACACATAGAGATTAGGCATCACTTTATAAGGGATCATGTGCTGAAAAATGATGTATTGATTGAGTATGTATGCACTGAAAATCAATTGGCCGATATCTTTACAAAGCCCCTTTGTAAAGATAGGTTCAACTTTTTAAGGAATGCCTTGTGCTTGTATGATCCTAGCAAGTAGATTGAATTTGTAATGCAAGCATGATTTGATTTCAACACTATAGCTTAAATGATTTAACTTGTCAAGCATATGCAATGCTTTGTATGCTCTAGAGATACATGTGAATGCTACTCAAACTAATAATACACTTTAAGGTCACATATAGCAAACCTAGTGCCTAATAAGTGAAAACATGAATCTATCAATGTTAGATGACGAATTGTTTGACTTTCCGGAGGATGGTTACCCTCCTTTGGACTCTTCATAGAGATATTTTCAGAGCCTATTCCATAGGCATTCGAAATTTGGTCAAACATTCCTCATTTCAATATTGATAATTCAAAAATCATTGTCAAGCTTTTATAGGATGTATTATTAAGGGGTAGGATCACAAGCAAGCTCACTTTATATTCGCCAAAAGAAATTAAACTGATCATTGAGGTTGAATAAAACAAATTGGGAAAAGATAGGAATCGCTCTGAAATTTTTCAGTGCCGGAAACGTCTCTGGCAAATCACAGAGACGTCCCTCCGGCGAGACGTCTCGCATTAGTCGCGGAGACGTCTCGGAGACAGAATGAATGTTTTTTTTTTAAATAGGTCGAAATAGCTCGAGCCGTCCCGAGCTGCCTTCCTTCGTCCCCAACGAAACCCTAAACCCTAGCATCCATCTTCTCTCCACCACAAATCAAACCAAAATCACTCCCCATTTCCCTAGATTTCCGACCTATGGCACCTAAGAAAGCTAGGCGTAGTGGTGGGAGGCGTCCCAGGGTGGCAAATGACGAGGAATGGAGGGAAGAGTCCTCTGCGCCGTCTCCTCCAGTTGCTCCGCCAACCGTGACTCCTTCCTGTGAGAATCGCACAGTAACCATAGGTAGGCACATAGATTTTCATTTCTTAGCGAGTGAGGGGTTCTCCATTGGAGAGAGACTCCGTGCCCAAGGTTGGAAACACCTTTGTTCCCTAAACATGTCTACCTATCCCGGCCTAATGAGAGAAATCTTTAGTAATTTGGCCTTAGGAAGCTCGGGGTACACCGGACATGTCCGAGGCACATTGGTAGAAATCAATGAGGACATTTTATCTAGTTTGTTACAAATACCCAAGTACGGTGAGGCTCCGACCTCACATCCTTAAAGGGAGATTGCTTTAAACCTAATTTTAGGTAGAGAGGACTGCGGTCCTCTTGACATAGTTAAGTCCCAAGACCTCAATGCTGAAATGAGATTGCTCTTGAGCATAGTTAACAGGGTCTTGTTCCCAAAAACCAGTCGCTTCGACTTCGTTTCGGAGCGAGATTTAGCCATCATGCACCACATCTTGCTAGGAATTCCCCTAAACCTTCCTAGGCTCATGTTGAACTACATCTCAATATGTCATAGGTATTCCAAATTTAGCATACCATATGGGATGGTCTTCACCCTACTTTTCAAACACTTTAAGGTTCCTATCCCTGAAAGTGAGCCTGAGAAACCCTTGAGAAACACTGATTTCTACAATGAGAGCACACTACATAGGATGGAGTTTCACAAAAAAGACGGGGCTTGGGTTAAGGTCTGTAAAAGAAAATTCCAAACTACAGAGCCTGAGATCCATCATCAGGAGCCTGTCCACCTCTCTCCTCCACATAGCCCTATGTCCTTTCCTGATCGTATGGAGAGCTTTCCTGATGTACCTTCCAGCTCGGCTGGAGCATCCACTTCCATGCCTCCTCCTCCAGCTTGTAGATCGGTGTTCTTATCAGATGAGCAGATGCACACTCTGGCATCTATGATGTGCCAGCAAATGAGGGAAGAAATGAGATCAGTGATTACTGCTAAGTTAGCTCCCATCCACACCTCACATGAAGCACTCTTGAAAGAGTTGAAAGAAATCAAAATTCAAATGGAAGCTATAGGGTCAGAATTGGTTTGTGTGGCAACAAACCAAACTAGAAGATCATGTGAGATACAGGCTGAATTGAAGATCATATCGGATGGTCTTCAAGAGTTGACGAGCCCTGAAGGCAATGTGGGCAGTGTGGCTGCCCAGTTTAGAGGAAGGATTGATAGGGCAACCCATGAGTTTGAAGCATTAGTGACAGCACTCAATCAATCTCAGGGAGACAACTTTAGAAGTCTAATGGATGCAATAAATAGATTTATAGAGGCTGCTGCTGGGGCTATTGAGCGTGGTCGCCGGTGAGGCACATTTTGTGGACATCTAGGGTTCATCTTTTTGTAAAACCCTAGGCTTATATGAAACTCTTTCTTTTGTATTAGCAATCAATCCTTGTAATGGCTTTTTATCCTTGTAATGGCTTCAAATGATTGTAATGCTATATGAATGTCATAACCCTTCTTTTTGAATCTTGGTGTATGTTTCTAATTCTGTGATGTGCCATGGAAATGTCATAACATACTTTGAATGTTCAAACTTGACAATGTGCAACCATTTTACTATTTTGCCAACTTGACAATGCATATGAAACAGGGGGAGCACAACTTATAATAACTGCATCTAAAAGGTCTGAAATGAATTCCAAAACAAAGGGGGAGTAAAATGAATGTTGAATTCATTGTTGGAAATAACTTGGAAAGGGGGAGCATAACTTGGAAATCATTGATTGTTTCATGGTAATATGAATGCTGAATTCTAATAGGCATCGCGTTTTTAGGTACCTAAGGAAAATTTGTCCCCTTCATTGTTGATGACAAAAAGGGGGAGTAGACCAATATGGAATGCAAAATGCAAAATTTACACTCATACTTGAAAGTTGAATTAGAATCAACAAAATTAAGACAATTGTCCTTCTGGAAAAGAAAAGGGGAGTCAAAAGTATTTGGTTTTTAATTGTTGTAAGCATCAATATTTCATTAATTTATACTTTAACTTGATTCAAATCTAAAAGTGATAGATGATATGCCAAAATTGCTCAAAGAGCTACTAAGATCAATACTTATGCATAAGGATAGAACTGACAGTTGACTATATTGAATTATGCATACTGTATCTAGCTCTAACCAAAACACAATACTTGTACATCTGATCAAATACTGTGTATATGTTTAAATTTTAAATTTTGCATATACTCAGTGTTTTGTCATCATCAAAAAGGGGGAGATTGTTGACCCCCTAATGGATTTTGATGAATACAAAACACTAGAGTATAATTCCCTTTATATTAACAATTTATTTGAGCATTTCAGGTGTTTAACTAAGAATATTGTTAAGAACTGTCAAGGCATGTTCCCATATTTTTCGAGGATTTATTGAAGATTTTTTGAGATGAAGAAAATGGATCAGGGGCAGCCGAGACGTCTCCGGTTTGTTCCAGAGACGTCTCTGGCACGTAGAGGAGAAACTGGCATGTCTGGAGACGTCCCCGGCACCTGCCGAGGCGTCTCGCAGGGTCGGAGTCGACTCCCGGCTTTCCAGAGTCGACTCTCTCAGAGACGGCAGAAAGGCCGATTTCAAGGGATGCGCGCGAGTCGTCTCCGAAGGACGCGGAGTCGACTCTCTCAGGGATTCCAGAGGACTTGTTTTTTCGTTGAGAAAACGTCGGAGTCGTCCCCACGCATAAAGCACAAACATCCCGAGACGTCCCCAGAAAGCGCCGAGCCGACTCTCTCAGAGAAACAGAAAAATAAGAAATCGAGCTGTTCTTCTTCGGAGTCGTCCCCAGAAAGCGCCGAGTCGACTCCAACATCGTCAAAAGATTTTTTATACAGCCGAGACGTCTCTCGTTCAAGCGGAGACGTCTCCGGAATGCCTGGGACGCGACTGACACACTTTTGCAGGTTTGTTTGAATTTCAAACGGTTATATTTTTGTGTCTAACGGATCTATTGCTTGTAGGAGTATAAAAAGGAGCTTTTAAGTGCCTTTAAACAACTTCTCACCAACAAAATATAAGATCATTCAAGAGAGGAGAAAGAGAAAAAGGTTCAAGGGAGTTAGTGCTTTCAAGAGGAGAAATCAAGAGCATTCAAGTCTTCTTCATCTGATTTCGTGCTCATCTACTCACTCCCACTCGGCAATCAAAGCTCGCATTCAAGCCAACGTGATCCACATCGGAAGAACCACCATCATCCACGCTTTCAACGGCAAAGAGGGTTCTTCCAGTTTTGTTGTTCTTCATTGTTCTATTTGCTTTCATAAGAGCTTTTAAATCCTTGTAAAACACTTAAATATTGTGCTTGTTCCAGTCAAGGGACTTGGAACAAGGGATAGGCGTCCCAAGCCTAGGTTAAATTGGAGGATTGTAGGGTTCGTTGTTAGCTCGGGGTAAAACAACGAGTTGTGTAGTTCACTCGAAAAACTACCGGACTGTAATCGCTGATTATAGTGAAAAATTCCCAAAGGTGTTTGGGGAGTGGATGTAGGAGCAGTGGAAGCTCTGAACCACTATAAACCTTTGCGTTTGCGATTGACTGTGCTTACAACTTTAATTTTACTTTTGCACATACACTTGTGTGTTTTGTTTAATTAGACAAAAAGTTTTAAAACACCCAATTCACCCCCCTCTTGGGTGACCATCTCTGGGCAACAACTCGGCTCTCAGAGTCCAAAACCCCGATCCTCTGTCTGTTGACCTGAGCTGCCTCGGAGTCGACTCGCACTTTGTTGGAGTCGACTCGGCTCTCAGAGATCGAAAAACTGATCCTCTATGTTTTGAGTTGAACTGCCTCGGAGTCGACTCGCACTTTGTTGGAGTCGACTCGGCTGACTTGAGAGTCGACTCTGGAGTGCTTGGAGTCGACTCGGCTCTCAGAGTCCCCGAAGTTGGTTCTCTGCCTTTTAATCTTGCTTTTCTCTGAGAGTCGATTCGGACGTAACTAGGAGTCGACTCGCTAAACTTTGGAGTCGACTTGTAACCTTCTGGAGTCGACTCAGTTGCAGGGTCTGAAATACATCGTTCTGTGTTTCTTCTCTTATCCTTTGGAGTCGATCCGGAGACGTCGGGAGTCGACTCAGATTCCAACGGAGTCGACTCGAACCCTTCTAGAGTCGACTCGCTGATAGGGTCTGAAAATCAACTTTCTGTCCTTCTGTCAGTTCTCAGTTGGAGTCGACTCATAGTGTACCGGAGTCGACTCGAGCATGTGCCAGAATCTCTGAAACACTTAGAGTCGACTCGAAATCTTCCGGAGTCGACTCGAGCTTCAGACTTTGGCTTAAGTGAGTTCAATACTTAGCCAATTGACTCTTAAACATAAATTCACAAATATTTGCCTGAAATACTAGATTGAATTCATTAGTACAACATAAGATATACTTAAATGCTTTGAGCTCATCAAAATCAAATAGAGTTATAATCAATCACTCCACATTTTGTTTCTGATTCAGTGCTCTGCTGCATTTTCTCATTAAATACCACATCATTTATACGAATGATCTTCCTGTGTTCGGGATTCCAAAGCCGATACCCAAACTGCTGACCTCCATATCCAACGAAAATGCACTTCTTTGATTTGGCGTCTAGTTTGCTTCTTTGACTGAAATCAACATGGACATAACTAGTACAACCGAATACTCGTAAGTGCGCCAAATCAATCTTCTTCAGTGTCCATGCTTCCTCAGGAATTCCAAATTCAAGTTTCTTTGATGGCCCTCTGTTGATCAAGTAGGCAGCAGTGTTAACTGCTTCCGCCCAAAACTGCTGTGGCAATCCAGCATGTATCCTCATACTCCTGGCACGCTCATTAATTGTTCTGTTCATCCTTTCAGCAACCCCATTTTGTTGTGATGTCTCTAGAACTGTTCTCTGCCTGACGATCTCAGCCTCTGCACAGTGGTCCTCAAACTCCCTGCTACAATACTCACCACCGTTGTCGATCTCAGGCATTTCAACCTCCTTCCTGTCTCGAGTTCTACCATCGCCTGCCATCTCCTGAAGACCCCAAATACCTCTGACTTGTGCTTCAAGAAGAACATCCAAAGCTTCCTGGTAGCATCATCAATAAAAGTAACAAAGTACTGAGATCCACCAATGGAAGAAATCGGTGCAGGCCCCCACACGTCCGTGTGCAGGAGATCTAGCTTTTCTTGCTTCCGAGGTTTACCTTCTTTGTTGAATGAAACACGCTTCTACTTTCCGAGAACACAATCCTTACAAAATTCCATCTCAACACTCCTGAGACCCTGCAGCTTTTCCAACTGGTGCATCACCTCCAGTCCCTGATAACTCATGTGCCCAAGTCTGCAATGCCATAACTTGGCGTCCACATCTGCTGCAGCAACTCCAATAGAGTTCTCCGTGCCGTTGGCGATATAAAGTGTCCCAACCTTCTTGCCACTAGCCACCATCAACGAACCCTTGGATATCTTCCACTGATCAGCTGTGAAAGTAGTCTTGTACCCCTGGCTCGCCAATTGTCCAACAGAAATCAAATTCCTCTGTAGTTGAGGCATGTGCCGTACGTCCTCAAGCTCAAGTGAAGATCCAGAAATCAACTTCACTTCCGCGCTTCCCCTTTCTTGTATGGTGCAAGGCTCTCCATCCCCTAGGTAGACTTTGCCGAAGTCTCCGTTCTCATATCCTCCAAGAAGCTTCTGTTGGGATGTAGCATGGAAAGACGCACCCGAGTCTATCACCCAAGACTCGTCACAGGTAGATAAAGATAGAATGAGGGCATCCATGTCACCATCTTCAGCAAGATTTGCCAGATCCTTGATGACTCCTTCGGTGTGGTCGCCTTGCTTCCCTTTAGGGGATTTGCAGTCCCTCCTAAAGTGCCCCGTCTTTCCGCAGTTCCAGCACTTCGCTCCTTTGTTCTGAGGTGCTCGAGACCTGCTGGATCTCGACTTCGAGTCACTTCGAAATCGACCGTCCTTCTTTTGTCTTTCCCGATCAGAGGTGTTTAGTGCACTTCCAGACGACTCCGTAGCTTTAGAAGATTTCCTTCTTGCTTCTTCACTCAGAAGCACTCCCACAACGTCATCAAAGATCAACTTTGATGACCCAAGGATTGATTTAAAGATTGATTTTGATGATCACAAAACCTTGAAGTATAATTACTAATGTTTGTGTTGCAAGAAGAAAGATATTTATTTTGCTAGAAACATAACAAGTTGGAAGAACACAAGAAGGCCTCCAAAGCTCTCAAGAAAAGTTGGAAGAAAGCTACAATTTATTGGCCCAAGTCTCAAGTTCAAAGGATTCAATTTAGAAGAGCAAGTTTTAAGAAAAATTCAAAGGAAAGGCACTCGAGTCGACTCCTACAGTTCCGAGTCGACTCCAAGGAGCAACAGACAGCCGGACAGAAAGATTCATCTCAGAACCTGTCAACGAGTCGACTCCTGAAGAGCGCGAGTCGACTCCGATGCTTGCCGAGTCGACTCCTAAAGAACTCGAGTCGACTCCAATAGCTGGCAAGTCAACTCCTAAGGAAAACAAGGCAAAAGTCAGAGAGCGATTTTCGACCCTGAGATTCGAGTCGATTCCTGTGGAACGCGAGTCTGTTGCCCAAGGTGACAATCCAAGAGGGGGGGTGGGGTGAATTGGTTTCTTCTAAATTTTGGTGTTTTAAAAGTTTTCTTAATTAAGTGCGGTAGATGCTTTCTTAAATTATTTGAATGAGTTAAACTAGAACAAAGATGGAAGATATTGCAAGAATAAACGTAAGCACATGCACAACACAAACACAACAATATATAGTGGTTCGGTGCTCTCCTTAGCACCTACGTCCACTCCCCAAGCGACCCCTTGGGAATTCACTATAATCCCGCGGATTACAGTTGGATTGTTTTCCGGGCTCACAATCCAAAAACCTTTGTTGGTTTTACGGGCTCACCAACGAACCTTTACACTTTGGTTTTCCGGGTTCACCAAAAACCTTTGTTGGTTTTACGGGCTTACCAACGAACCTTTGTTGGTTTTACGGGCTCACCAACGAACCTTTACACTTTGGTTTTGCGGGCTCACCAAAAACCTATCCCGTTGGTTTTGCGGGCTAACCAACCAACCTTTACAAATAGTTTGACAAATAAAAAGAAAGATTCAAACTCCTAAATGAGCAAATGTAACAATATTAACTACAAAGAAGAGTTAGAAAATATTTATCGCTTTGAAGTGGCTTCTCTCTTCTTTGTCAAGGATGCTTCACTCTTGAAGGGAGGATGGAGCTCTTGATGCCTCTTTGAATCTGCTCAACCCCTTTCTTTGATTCTTGAATGAAGCTCTTGATGAAGAAGATTAGGGCACTTTTGTTTTCTTGTGTTCTCTTTGATATTCCTTGCAAAAGTTGTTCTATCTGATGAATAGTGCCCCTTTAAATAGCTTCCCACATGCTTTGGATAAGCCCCAATGGTCAGAGTTCAAAAACTAGCCGTTACTCACTTTGGGAAGGACAAAAAGTACATCTGCAGAACTAGCCGTTATGCTTCAGCCCGTGTTTGGGTCGGTTCAACCTGTCCTTGGGTCGACCCAACTTTCACTTGGGTCGACTCAAACATTCCTTGGGTCGACCCTCTCAGAAAATACAGAAACTTGAAATTCAGCCTTCCTTCTCTTGGGTCGACCCAACCTTTCTTTGGGTCGACTCAAACCTTGGGTCAGCTCAAACTTTTCTTGGGTCGACTCAAACCTTGGGTCAGCTCAAACTTTTCTTGGGTCGACCCAACTTTCAGAAAATTCAGAATCTTGAATTTCAGCCTTTCTTCACTTGGGTCGACTCAACCTTTCTTTGGGTCGACTCAAGGTTTACTTGGGTCGACTCAACTTCTTCTTGGGTCGACCCTCTCAGTAAATCCAGAGAACCATTTTCTGAGTTGTTTGAGGATCTTGATGTTTGGGTCGACTCATGCTTTCCTTGGGTCGACCCAACTCACTGTTCATCTGTGCCATTTTTGCAGAAGTGTGCCAAATAATTTCTTGATGTGCCGGGGTCGACCTAATCATCCTTTGGGTCGACTCAATCCACACTTTGCTGCATCTCAAGGTTAGATTCATTCAAATGAACAAAGACATGTATCTATTATCAATTCATACAAATATACTGAGAGTAATGACCTTATAAATGAAGTATCAATTTAACTTATAACATACTCTAGATAATTGCTTGTTAATCATCAAAATAACACTATCATCCTCAATCTCCCCCTTTTTGATGATTACAAAATAAAGAGTATGAGCCTATTGATACTTGTCTTTAAAAACAGTTTTTAAAAGGGCTTAAATTTCTGAATTTCAGCTTTTCATATATAAGAGTGAAATCTCCCCCTATATCATTTAAATGTTGCCAATTTGACTTTTTGAATTACTCCCCCTTTCATTTATAATTCATTGAAGATGAAACTCCAAAAATTTGAGATAAAGCATGAGTTTCAGGTTATGTATCGAGGGGTGAAAGGTGCGTGCCAAATTCTGAATTTATGTGTGCCAAATTCAGAAATTTGATAGAAATTTTTGATTTGATGATTTTCATTGTTACAAATTGCTCCCCCTTAGATGTATAATTGTTTTCCCAATTATTTCTCTTTTCTTTACATAACTTCTTACTTCTCTTTCTTTACATAACTTCTTATTTCTTTTTTTTTACTTCTCCTTTCTTTAACTTTCTTTACTTCTCCTTTCTTTAACTTCCTTTACTTCTCCTTTCTTTACTTTTGCTCTTATTATTCTTTCTTTAATTCTCTCCTTTTTGTTACTTTATTTACTCTAAAGATATCTTTACTTCTCCCCTAAGATCTTTACTTCTCCTAAAATACTCTTTCTTTACTTCTCCCCCTTTTTGTTATCATCAAAAAGATACATGGGAAAAATGCAATAAATGATAAACTTCAAACTTCATTGATCAAAATAGGAACATTTTCATACAGTCAAGCCCAAAACAAAGACAAATGCAATGTTCCTCAATCAAAGTTTAAAGATACATGATAAACACAAAATAAATATGAGAACTAGATACATATCCTAGGCTTTAAACAAGATCATGAGACTCTCCCGGATCGCTTGGCTACGGCTCTCTTGGGTCCCATTTCTCCAAGATCTTGAAGTAATCTACTGTTTGGAGATGATTGGAGAAGATTTGAGAGTGGGAAATAGGGTTTTCGGAAGAGGACAAAGGGTAAACAGTGCCCTAGATAGCTCACGGGTCCCCCTTTTAACAGTGGGTCAACCCTATTCTGGGTTGGGTCGACCCAAGTGCAGAATTTTTCTTTTCTCTTCCTTTTTGCTTCTAAAATTTTTTTTTTTGCTTCCAATCCTTATAAATTCTTTCTGGGACAATGATACATGAGTAAGGAATCTATAGATTACAAGTTTTGAGGATGATAGTGTTATTTTGATGATTAACAAGCAATTATCTAGAGCATGCTATAAGTTAAATTGATACTTCATTTATAAGTTCATTACTCTCAGTATATTTGTTTAAATTGATATAGATATATTTCATTGTTCATTTGAATGAATCTAACCTTGAGAATGCAGCAAAGTGTGGATTGAGTCGACCCAAAGATTGTTTGAGTCGACCCCGGCACATCAAGAAAGCATTTGGCACACTTCTGCAAAAATGACACAGATGAACAGTGAGTTGGGTCGACCCAAGGAAAGCATGAGTCGACCCAAACATCAAGATCCTCAAACAACTCAAAAAAATGGTTCTCTGGATTTACTGAGAGGGTCGACCCAAGATGAAGTTGAGTCGACCCAAGCTTGAGTCGACCCAAAGAAAGGTTGAGTCGACCCAAGTGAAGAAAGGCTGAAATTCAAGGTTCTGATTTTCCTGAGTTTGGGTCGACCCAAGAAAAATGTTGAGCTGACCCAAGGTTTGAGTCGACCCAAAGAAAGGTTGGGTCGACCCAAGGCAACAGAAGGCTGAATTTCAAGTTTCTGTATTTTCTGAGAGGGTCGACCCAAGGAATGTTTGAGTCGACCCAAGTGAAAGTTGGGTCGACCCAAGGACAGGTTGAGCCGACCCAAACACGGGCTGAACATAACGGCTAGTTGTGCAGAAATGCTTTTTGGACTCCCAACGGCTATAAACGGCTAGTTTCTTCAATCCAACGGTCAGAAAGGACTATTTGGAGGTTGGAGAAGTATTTAAGAGGGAGTATTCATCAGAGGAAGCAAGCTTTTGGGAAAATACATCAAGTGCATTTAAGAGAGAACCCTAGCAAGGCAAGCTTCATCCAAGGGCTTCATTCAAGAATCAAAGAAAGGGATTGAGCAGATTCAAAGAGGCATCAAGAGCTCCATCCTCCCTTGAAGAGTGAAGCATCCTTGACAAAGAAGAGCAAAGCCACTTCAAAGCGATAAATACTTTCTAACTCTTCTTTGTAGTTTATATTGTTTCATATGCTCATTTAGGAGTTTAAATCTTTTCTTTTCATTTGTTTGAATACTTTGTAAAGGTTCGTTGGTGAGCCCGCAAAACCAACAAAGGTTTTTGGTAAACCCGGAAAACCAAAGTTGTAAAGGTTCGTTGGTGAGCCCGCAAAACCAACAAGATTTTTGGTGAACCCGGAAAACCAAAGTTGTATAGGTTCGTTGGTGATCCCGTAAAACCAACAAGGTTTTTGGATTGTGAGCCCGGAAAACAATCCAACTGTAATCCGCGAGATTATAGTGAATTCCCAAGGGTACGCTTGGGGAGTGGACGTAGGTGCTAAGGAGAGCACCGAACCACTATATATTGTTGTGTTTAGATTGTGTTTGTGCTTTCATTTTCTCTTGCTTTACTTTCTATTCTTGCATTAGTTTAACTCACTCAAATAACCTAAGAAAGCATCCATCGCATTTAACTAAGAAAGTTTTAAAAGCACTAAAATTTAGAAGAAACCAATTCCCCCCCCCCCCCCCTCTTGGATTGTCACCTTGGGCAACAAGTGGTATCAGAGCAAGGTGCTCTAATAGTACTCATTGATCTCACAATCAAGAGTTAAAGATCATGACAACCCAAGTGGGATATTCTATGAGTGAGGGACAATTAATTGATAGACCTCCACTATTTGATGGTATAAACTACACATATTGGAAAGCACGCATGCGCATTTTCATTCAAGCACATGACTACGATTTATGGAGTATCATAGTCAATAGGCTACACACAAACACTAATCATGATAAAGAAAGGGCTCAGCAAAATGCAAAAGCCATGAATATTCTATATTGTGCATTAGATGATAGTGAACTTAATAGCATATCTTTTTGCATAACTGCTAAGGAAATATGGAATATGCTTGAAGTTAAATATGAATGCACTAACGTTTCTAGTAAATTTGAAACTAGTTCCGAAGAAGAAGAGCATCAAACTGAAACTGAAAATCTATGCTTTGGAGCACCTGAAGATGAGGTATGTACTCGAACACAAAGTGATTTCTCATTCAAAAATCAAGTACATACTGA
Organism: Phoenix dactylifera; assembly: GCF_009389715.1. NCBI lineage: Eukaryota > Viridiplantae > Streptophyta > Magnoliopsida > Arecales > Arecaceae > Phoenix > Phoenix dactylifera. The sequence goes on from NW_024067880.1 coordinate 183,952, forward strand.
AGCTCAATCTGATTTTACATTTGATGAACTTCATGATGCTCTTCATGATCTATACTTTGAATATAAGAAGCTTAGGTTAAAGAATAAAAAGCTAAATCAGAAAAATCTATCTCTTGCTGAAAGCTATGATATAACTCAGAAAAATAATAAATTACTTTCAGAAGACAATGAAAGGCTAACTAAAGAAGTTAACAAATTTAAGTCTATAGTTGAAAAATCTACTATCAGCTCTGAAAAACTGAACTTAATGATAAATAATCAAAGAGCTGAATTTGAAAAGGCTGGATTAGGATATCAATCTTGGTACACACAAAAATCCCTTAATGACATGTGTGTTAAATCCTCTACTATCTGTCCTAAAACAGATTCTAATTTATCTGATGAACCTAATAGGCAAAAACAGAAAATTGTAAGTTTATCTACTACTCATGTTAAATCTATGTTTGTCAAATTTAACAAGATGATGCAGAAATTCACTCCTTGTAATCCTAAAATTTGCAAGTCTATGGACAAAATAGCTATTAAGAAAATATGGGTTCCAAAAGGAACAATAATAGCTAACCTACAAGGACCCAAAAGAGCTTGGGTTCCTAAGTTGAAAATCTGAATATTTTCTGTAAGTATATCTAGCACTCAAGGCTCCAACCAAAAGATGTTAATTTAGACATTGGGTGCTCTGGACATATATTAAAGAATGAAACTTAAAATATACTTAAGAAAAGTAATTGAAATGAAAAGAATAATGAAATTAGTAATCCTTGCATATATCATCATTCTCTTTGCCTTAGTATCCAATTAAAACATAAATTGCAGGTATTAATCATTTCTGTGATATAAGTGATACTTTTGGCATGAAAAGAAAATATATCCAAATCACTCCATCTTTCTATATTATGCTTCAGTTATTGATGGATAACTTGCTTAATCAATACTCTTAGAATAACTCTTTAAATTCTCTATATGCTTGATTGAGAGGTCTTATCCATGACATTATCTTCTATTGATCACAAACATAAGAATGTCTACTTGGTATAATTTTTTTTTATATGCATTAAGAATACCAAGATTAAAGAGTCTAATTTTGGCATATAAAATCAACTCATACTAGTATGGACTTGATCTCAAAAGACCTTGTCATTGGTTCACTTAGATTATTCTTTGCAAGGTCAAAGTTTGCTATGTATGTCATCTAGAAAAACAAACTAGAATCATTTCTAAATCTGAAAATATTGTTTTCACCTTTTAGCCTTTGAAAACTCTTCATAAGAACTTATTTGGATCTCTAGGATTGTGAACCTAGGAGATAAGCTCTCTAATTTTGTAATTATGGATGATTTCTCAAAGCTAATGTTGGTTTTATTCTTGACACTTAAATTGAAATATTTTCTGCATTGGCACAAACTCACAAAAAGGGTTCAAATGAAAAAGGTTTGCAAACTATGAAAATAAAATTGTATCATGGCATAGTTTTGAAAACCAATTTCTTATTGAGTTGTGCACAGAAAATAATATTGAATACAATTGTTTCTACACCAAGAACACCATAAATAAAATAGAGTTGATAGAATCCTTGAAGAAATAAAAAAGACAATGTTGTATGATAGTCATCTACTTAAATGATTTCTGTTAAAAGCTATCATCATTGCTTGTCATACATATGGTTTCTATTAGAAAACTCCTTTTGATCTTCTGAAAAATAGAAAATGATATATTGTATATCTTTTATATTTTTCAGTCATACATGTCATGCTTGATATATTCTTATGAAAATAATGTCAAATCTGGTAAAACAAATATTCCTTTGGATATTACTCTTCAAGCAATGCATATAGAATATTCAATGAAAAGATACTAGTTGTAGAGATATCAATTCATACTATTCTTATTAAAACTAGATCCTTTATTGAGAATATAGTTTATCATTTTGATTCTATGTAACAATCAGAATTTTGATAGACACAACTATTTAAGATAATTTGATTAAAACTTAACTGGTATATCTTATTAATAATTATCTTAAGCAAATAGAATCTAAGCTAAATTGCTTCTGACAATAAGAAATTGATTTGATCTTGATGAATCTTTCTATTGCCTCACATGCTTGTCCTTGAACCATTTTACTTAATGAAGTTATCTCTTTAGTTCAAGTGACTTGTGCTTGCTTATATTTAGACAATCTCTTGAGTAAAGTGACTTAATATTCAATTATTGTCATATCTTATGTTGAGTCATCTAGCTAAAGAAATATATTGTATGAATGTTTTGTATCTTGAAGAAACTAATGACTTTCCTTCAAGAAAGAAAAAGAGTTTATTAATGATACAGGATTTATGAGCAAGAAATTTCAACTTGAAGGACACCTTGATGAAAGATACAATAAACATTCCTTTGCAAACAAAAAAGGAGAGAGATTTTCTTCAGCCAAGGGTGTAAAGAATCTAAGGGCTCGTTTGGTTCGCGGGAAAAGAAGGGGGGAAAGTGTGGTCAACGGAAAAGTAATGAGATGCCTCTTGTTTGGTTGGAGTTTTCAAAGGAGAGAGAAGGGAAAGTTATATTCCCATGGGAATGTGATTCCCACATTTCATGGGAAAGTCTTTCCCATGAGAAACATGGGAAAGTTACTTTCCCATGAGGTGGGAATCACTCCATTTTTACTTTTTCCCAAAAAGTCCTTTCAGCATTAAAGAAGCATTAAAGAGGCATTAAAAACCTAATTTTTATTAAGGGCATAATAGGAATTATATATAACTTTCCTAGGAAAGTGGATGGCCAACCAAACATAAGTACCTTGGAAATTTGTCACTTTCCCATGGTCAACCAAACATGCCAAAATTACTTTCCTAGGCATCCTCTTCCTAGGAATTTGTTTCCCAGGAATCATATTCCTAGGAAGGAAAATGCTTCCCGCGAACCAAACGAGCCCTAAAAGGTATTTGGCTTGAAGAATGCTAAATACACTGGTAATCCAAACTCTTCTCTTGTGAGTTAGTTGAGCAAAATCAATAATCTGAAATTATATGGTAGCATGATTAAACCTTTAATTGCTGATCATCTTGATATCATGCTTCATTCTCATGCTAGTGATGATTGTTTCATGGTGTGATTAAATTGAAGTTTACTTTTTCCTATATAATGCATAACCATGAAATACACAAGTTTATGCCTCAAATCTCTAATTCAAAATAACTTGTGATAAGCTATGAATCATTGGGCATAATGAAAATGCTGTTTGCATGATATATATTTATATGCAGCATATTAGATTAATTCTTTATTCTGCTCTTTCATGTAACTACTTGAAAATAACAAAAAGAGAGAGAGGTAAAGAAAAGAAAATGGATATTATTCAAGAGAAGTAAAATCTAAGTAAAGGCAAATACTTCAATCTTAAGGAAAAGCAAAACAAGCATAATACATTCGGCACATTTGTGAGACTAATATGAACATTCCTTTGGAAGAGATAAAATCCGTAATTAATTACAGAAAAAGGTTGAAGTGAACATTTTAAACCTTCTATATTGCTCATCATAGGGATGGTGCCAATGGGGAGGCTAGTGGTAGTACCCGGCACTATTTGACCCAACTATTCGGTGCAGGGCATATTAGGGACGGCACAAGAGGGAGGCTAGTGGTAGTACCTCGTGCCCCTTCCAACTCCACCGGATAGGGAGCAAATAGAATATAGAGCATAGAAAAGTAAAACCGAAAAATAAATGAAGATAATCAAAATGTTCATTGAATGGTTAAAGAAAGAAATTAAAAATTTGGGGAATGAATGATAAATAAATAAAAATATATAAGAAGGTTGTGAAAAATCAAATGAAGTTTGAATCACTTGAAAACACACCTTAAGGATAAAATCAGTGCTAAATTGTATTTAAATAAAGGAAATTTTATTTGAAAAGAATTGATTTTGATCCATGACATGCTTGTTATGTTTTGCATATTTTGAATTATGTGTTTTCAATATTCAAATAGCAAAGATCTTTCCTAGATATAACTTGTAATGCTTCATGCCTATAAATTTTGATTGAAACATGTTATTACCAACAACAACATCATTTTGTTTTAATGAATATATTTTGAAAAATAAAAAAAATTTATTTGAATTTGCAAATTAGGCAAAATGGATTGATTCTGACATATCTTTTATCTTGCCTAACATTAGTACATAATATCCTCCAATTTGTACCAAAATTCAATATGAATTACAAAGATTCTGGATGTGCTCTAATATTCTTGAAATATGTGTCTTCAATCTTAATAATTTAAGATGAGCTACAATGTAGAAGATGCATATCTCAAATTATAATCCTGAAAGGCTCCTTGAAAATTTTTATGAAATTCAGAATCTGATGTTGTATAAAAGCTTAAACTTAATTTAAAAATGCCTCTATCATTATATTTTTGTAACCTTCATTATATGCTTCAATGATTGCATCATTTTGGGGAATAACTCAATATGAATTTCTAGATAAAATTACAGCTTAAGAAAAATAGAATAATTCTGATGCCTTGATTGCTTGCCCTGATACGCATCTGAAACATATCATTTCTTATCTTCAAAGTGTACTAATATTGGTCTGAATGATGTGTCTTTTGATGATCTTGATTGCAAACAAATATTTTTTAATATATGATTTTATTTTGATATTGAAAAGATTTATTGTGCTTCATATATACATTGCTGAAAAACCTTGATTAAGAAATTGAGTTCTATAAATACATATACTTCAATGGTCATCTATATATTTTTTTCCTCTCCTACATTGTTAAAGACTTTCATCAAAATATATATGTATATATATTATTAAAAGAGTGAATGATCTCAAGTCTAGAAATATTTCAGCTCACTCAAATGATTCTTAAAAGAAAGAAAATGTAAATGCTTTTGAAAGAATTTGAGCTTCAAATGAATCATTTTCTGATTAATATTTCAGTACATTTTCTCAAAGATTAAGAGGAAGCATAACTTGTTCTTAAAAGATTAAAAAGAGTGATTGCTATAAATTTTGAATAACTCTAGATCACTCTACATTCTTGATATCATAAAGTTTCAGTTTTATTCACGTTTATCATTAAAATCTGAAATTCAACAAAAGAAAAGAAAGTTTAAAAGAAAATGCATCTTTTGAGGGGGAGCTTTAAATACTCAATCTCTTTATTGAAAATTATCTTCAAACTCTAAACTCTCAAATGGAATGATTAATTGAGGGGGAGAAAGAAAATTTCAGAGGGAGAGATCATATAGAACTTAATCATGTAAATTCACAACTAAAGATGAGAGAAAGAATACCAAATGTAAAGTAGTATTAAACTCTGTGCTTCATTGAATATCTTTTGAAAGTTGGATTTTCATCTGTACTTAATTGGTAAATCACTTGTTTTGAAAACTAAGTGAAAAGGATTCCATTTGTCTTAGTATTGGAAATTTACTTTGGAATCTACTAATGAGCTCTTATTGGCTTGCACTTTAGTGTTTCAATCATAAGCCAATTCATTTTAATTGATTTTGATGCTATGATCTTTAAAGGAGTAAAAGAAAGTCTTTAAGAGAGGTTTAAAAGAACTTTCAAAGCCCTGAATTTTATATATCCTACATTGCATAAATTCATGTCTTGGTATCTATGCTCCAATACTTCTATATCATGAAAGAACTTTGAAGTCATTAAGAATTAAGGATTCAACATAATCTTATATTTTTTGAGTATATAAGTTTTGATCTTTATCTGCTCTTATACTATACTCTAAAAATTAATTAGATTGCTCTCATGTTGCTATATACTTAATATATTAAAAAAAAAAAAAAGATATTGGATTTTCATTCGTGCTTTCTTTGAATATTATTCTTGATACTCCTTGAAATAACTTGAAAAAGATTCCATCTACACTTGATTTCAAAACTATCTTTGGAATCTACATTTAGAGATCACTTCTAGCTTACATTCTAAATATCTCATTCCTAAAGCCAAACACATAGAAATAAGATATCATTTTATTAGGGATCATGTGCAAAATGGAAACATATGAGCATATATGCACTGAAAAACAATTAGTCGACATATTCACAAAACCCTTGAGTGAAGATAGATTCTGCACGCTAAGGAGGAAATTAGGCATATGTGATCCGTTTTATTGAAGAGATATAAAAGGAAGCAAGCAGTCTCATGATACATTCCTCCCATTTCTAAAAACCTATGAAACATGAGTCAAACTTGTAATCTATAGATTCCTTACTCATGTATCATTGTCCCAGAAAGAATTTATAAGGATTGGAAGCAAGAAAATTTTTAGAAGCAAAAAGGAAGAGAAAAGAAAAATTCTGCACTTGGGTCGACCCAACCCAGAATAGGGTCGACCCAACGTTGAGTCGACCCAAGAAATTTCTTGAGTCGACCCAACGTCGGGACCCCACTGTTAAAAGGGGGACCCGAGAGCTCTATTAGGGCACTGTTTGCCCTTGTCCTCTTCTGAAAACCCTATTCCCCACTCTCAAATCTTCTCCAATCATCTCCAAACAGTAGATTACTTCAAAATCTTGGAGAAATAGGACCCAAGAGAGCCGTAGCCAAGCGATCCGGAAGAGTCTCACGATCTTGTTTAGAGCCTAGGATATGTATCTTGCTTTTTCTCATATGTATCTTGCTTTTCCCTTATATCTTTAAATCTTGATTGAGGAACATTGTACTTATCTTTATTTTGGGCATTAATGTATGAAAATGTTCCTATTGTGATCAATGAAGTCTGAAGTTTGTTCTTAATTACATCTTTTTCCATATATATGTTTTTGATGATAACAAAAAGGGGGAGAAGAGAAGGAAAGAGTATATAAAGGAGAAGAGAAGAAAAGAGTATATAAAGGGGGAGAAGAAAAGAAAGAGTATTTCATTTGAGAAGTTAAGAAAGAGTATTAATTTTGAGAGAAGTAAAGATAGTGTTTAAAGAAAGAGTATTTTATTTGAGAAGTAAAGATATGTATAACAAAAAGGGGGAGAAGTAAAGATAGTGTTTAGAGCATGTAAAGAAAAGAGAAATAAATGGGCAAACAAATTGGAAATCATATAAGAAAGCTTATACATTTAAGGGGGAGCAATTTGTAACAATGAAAATCATCAAATCAAAAATTTCTATCACAATTCAGAATTTGGCAAATAAAAATTCAGAATTTGGCACGCACCTCTCGCACCCCGATACATAAGCTGAAACTCATATTTTATCTCAAATTTTTGAAGTTTCATTGCTAATGAATTATAAATGAAAGGGGGAGCAATTCAAAAAGTCAAATTGGCAATATTTGAATGATATAGGGGGAGATTTCACAAGTATATATGAAAAGCTGAAATTCAGCAATTTAATCCCTTTTATAAACTGATTATAAAGACAAGTATCAATAGGTTTATACTCTTTATTTTGTAATCATCAAAAAGGGGGAGATTGAGGATAATAGTGTTATTTTGATGATTAACAAGCAATTATCTAGAGCATGCTATAAGTTAAATTGATACTTCATTTATAAGTTCATTACTCTCAGTATATTTGTTTAAATTGATATAGATATATTTCATTGTTCATTTGAATGAATCTAACCTTGAGAATGCAGCAAAGTGTGGATTGAGTCGACCCAAAGATTGTTTGAGTCGACCCCGGCACATCAAGAAAGCATTTGGCACACTTCTGCAAAAATGACACAGATGAACAGTGAGTTGGGTCGACCCAAGGAAAGCATGAGTCGACCCAAACATCAAGATCCTCAAACAACTCAAAAAAATGGTTCTCTGGATTTACTGAGAGGGTCGACCCAAGATGAAGTTGAGTCGACCCAAGCTTGAGTCGACCCAAAGAAAGGTTGAGTCGACCCAAGTGAAGAAAGGCTGAAATTCAAGGTTCTGATTTTCCTGAGTTTGGGTCGACCCAAGAAAAATGTTGAGCTGACCCAAGGTTTGAGTCGACCCAAAGAAAGGTTGGGTCGACCCAAGGCAACAGAAGGCTGAATTTCAAGTTTCTGTGTTTTCTGAGAGGGTCGACCCAAGGAATGTTTGAGTCGACCCAAGTGAAGGTTGGGTCGACCCAAGGACAGGTTGAGCCGACCCAAACACGGGCTGAACATAACGGCTAGTTGTGCAGAAATGCTTTTTGGACTCCCAACGGCTATAAACGGCTAGTTTCTTCAATCCAACGGTCAGAAAGGACTATTTGGAGGTTGGAGAAGTATTTAAGAGGGAGTATTCATCAGAGGAAGCAAGCTTTTGGGAAAATACATCAAGTGCATTCAAGAGAGAACCCTAGCAAGGCAAGCTTCATCCAAGGGCTTCATTCAAGAATCAAAGAAAGGGATTGAGCAGATTCAAAGAGGCATCAAGAGCTCCATCCTCCCTTGAAGAGTGAAGCATCCTTGACAAAGAAGAGCAAAGCCACTTCAAAGCGATAAATACTTTCTAACTCTTCTTTGTAGTTTATATTGTTTCATATGCTCATTTAGGAGTTTAAATCTTTTCTTTTCATTTGTTTGAATACTTTGTAAAGGTTCGTTGGTGAGCCCGCAAAACCAACAAAGGTTTTTGGTAAACCCGGAAAACCAAAGTTGTAAAGGTTCGTTGGTGAGCCCGCAAAACCAACAAGGTTTTTGGTGAACCCGGAAAACCAAAGTTGTATAGGTTCGTTGGTGATCCCATAAAACCAACAAGGTTTTTGGATTGTGAGCCCGGAAAACAATCCAACTGTAATCCGCGAGATTATAGTGAATTCCCAAGGGTACGCTTGGGGAGTGGACGTAGGTGCTAAGGAGAGCACCGAACCACTATATATTGTTGTGTTTGGATTGTGTTTGTGCTTTCATTTTCTCTTGCTTTACTTTCTATTCTTGCATTAGTTTAACTCACTCAAATAACCTAAGAAAGCATCCATCGCATTTAACTAAGAAAGTTTTAAAAGCACTAAAATTTAGAAGAAACCAATTCACCCCCCCCCCCTCTTGGATTGTCACCTTGGGCAACAAGTTTGACTCATGTTTCATAGGTTTTTAGAAATAGGAGGAATGTATCATGAGACTGCTTGCTCCCTTTTATATCTCTTCAATAAAACGGATCACATATGCCTAATTTCCTCCTTAGCGTGCAGAATCTATCTTCACTCAAGGGTTTTGTGAATATGTCGGCTAATTATTTTTCAGTGCATATATGCTCATATGTTTCCATTTTGCACATGATCCCTAATAAAATGATATCTTATTTCTATGTGTTTGGCTTTAGGAATGAGATATTTAGAATGTAAGCCAGAAGTGATCTCTAAATGTAGATTCCAAAGATAGTTTTGAAATCAAGTGTAGACGGAATCTTTTTCAAGTTATTTCAAGGAGTATCAAGAATAATATTCAAAGAAAGCACGAATGAAAATCCAATACCTTTTTTTTTAATATATTAAGTATACAGCAACATGAGAGCAATCTAATTAATTTTTTAGAGTATAGTATAAGAGCAGATAAAGATCAAAGCTTATATACTTGAAAAACATAAGATTATGTTGAATCCTTAATTCTTAATGACTTCAAAGTTCTTTCATGATATAAAAGTATTGGAGCATAGATACCAAGATATGAATTTATGCAATGTAGGATACATAAAATTCAGGGCTTTGAAAGTTCTTTTAAAGCTCTCTTAAAGACTTTCTTTTACTCCTTTAAAGATCATAGCATCAAAATCAATTAAAATGAATTGGCTCAGGATTGAAACACTAAAGTGCAAGCCAATAAGAGATCATTAGTGGATTCCAAAGTAAATTTTCAATGCTAAGACAACTGGAATCCTTTTCACTTAGTTTTCAAAACAAGTGGTTTACCAATTAAGTACAGATGAAAAATCCAACTTTCAAAAGATATTCAATGAAGCACAAAGTTTAATACCACTTTACATTTAGTATTCTTTCTCTTATCTTTAGTTGTGAATTTACATGATTAAGTTCTATATGATCTCTCCCTCTGAAATTTTCTTTCTCTCCCTTAATTAATCAATCCATAAAATTCAAGGTATGCATCAAATTAAAGTAACTTTAGGATAAGATACTGAATATCTAAAGCTCCCCCTTAAAAGATGCATTCTTCTTTAATTATTCTTATCTTTTGTTGAATTTCAGATTTTAATGATAAACGTGAATACAACTGAACCTTTATGATATTAAGAATGTAGAGTGATCTAGAATTATTCAAAATTTATAGCAATCACTCTTTTTAATTTTTTAAGAACAAGTTATGCTTCCTCTTAATCTTTGAAAAAATTTACTGAAATATTAATCAGAAAATGATTCATTTGAAGCTCAAATTCTTTCAAAAGCATTTACATTTTCTTTCTTTTAAGAATCATTTGAGTGAGCTGAAATATTTCTAGACTTAAGATCATTCACTCTTTTAATAATATATATATACATATATATTTTGATGGAAGTCTTTAATAATGTAGGAGAGGAAAAAACATATAGATGATCATTGAAGTATATATATTTATAGAACTCAATTTCTTAATCAAAGTTTTTCAGCAATGTATATATGAAGCACAATAAATCTTTTCAATATCAAAATAAAATCATATATTAAAAATATTTGTTTGCAATTAAGATCATCGAAAGACACATCATTCAGACCAATATTAGTAAACTTTGAAGATAAGAAATGATATGTTTCAGATGCGTATCGGGGCAAGCAATCAAGGCATCAGAATTATTCTATTTTTCTTAAGCTGTAGTTTTATCGAGAAATTCATATTGAGTTTAAGCTTTTATACAAAATCAGATTCTGAATTTCATAAAGATTCTCAAGGAGGCTTTCAAAGTTGTAATTTGAGATATGTATCTTCACATTGTAGCTCATCTTAAATCATTATGATTGAAAACATATATTTCAAACATATAAGAGCATATTCAGAATATTTGTATTTATGTTGAGTTTTGGTATGAATTATATACCAAAGTTAGGCAAGTTGAAGGATAAAACAAAATCAATTCATTTTGCCTAAATAGAGATATCCTTCTCTTCTCCTTTTTACAAATTTATTCAACTTTCAAATTTTAAAGATGATTGGAGCATTACAAAATATTGAGAACCCATAATTCAAGACATCATGCCATATGCAAAATATATTATGTGTTAAGTCATGCATTAAAATATTAAGAGCAAGCATGTCAATGATCAAAATCAATTCTTTTCAAATAAACTCCTCCTATTTAAATATAATCTTGCACTGATTTCATCCTTAAAGTGTGTTTTCAAGTGATTAAAAATTTGACTTGATTCTTCTTATATACTTTCATTTTTACCTTCTTATGCTCTATACTCTATTTGCTCCCTATCCGGTGGAGTTGGAAGGGGCACGAGGTACTACCACTAGCCTTCCTCTTGTGCCGTCCCTAATATACCCTACACCGAATAGTTGGGTCAAATAGTGCCGGGTACTACCACTAGCCTCCCCATTGGCACCATCCCTATGATGAGCAATATAGAAATGTTAAAATGTTCACTTCAAACTCTCCCTGTTTAAGTGTAATTTATTACAGATTTTATCCCTTTCACTAGTCTCACAAATGTGCCGAATGTATTATGCTTGTTTTGCTTTTCCTTAAGATTGAAGTATTTGCCTTTACTTAGATTTTACTTTTCTTGAATAATATCCATTTTCTTTTCTTTATCTCTCTCTCTCTTTTTGTTATTCTCAAGTAATTTACATGAAAGAGCAGAATAAAGAAATAATCTTATATGCTGCATATAAATGAATATCATGCAAACAGCATTTTCATTATGCCCAATGATTCATAGCTTATCACAAGTTATTTTGAATTAGAGATTTGAGGCATAAACTTGTGTATTTCATGGTTATGCATTATATAGGAAAAAGTAAACTTCAATTTAATCACACCATGAAACAATCATCACTAGCATGAGAATGAAGCATGATATCAAGATGATCAGCAATTAAAGGTTTAATCATGCTACCATATAATTTCAAACTATTGATTTTGCTCAACTAACTTACAAGAGAAGAGTTTAGATTACCAGTGCATTTAGCATTCTTCAAGCCAAATACCTTTTAGATTCTTTACACCCTTGGCTGAAGAAAATCTCTTCTTTTTTTTTTGTTTGCAAGGGAATGTTTATTGTATCTTTCATCGAGGTGTCCTTCAAGTTGAAATTTCTTGCTCATAAATCCTGTATCATTAATAAAATCTTTTTCTTTCTTGAAGGAAAGTCATTAGTTTCTTCAAGATACAAAACATTCATACAATATATTTCTTAGCTAGATGACTCAACATAAGATATGACAATAATTGAATATTAAGTCACTTTACTCAAGAGATTGTCTAAATATAAGCAAGCACAAGTCACTTGAACTAAAGAGATAACTTCATTAAGTAAAATGGTTCAAGGACAAGCATGTGAGGCAATAGAAGGATTCATCAAGGTCAAATCAATTTTTTTTTTTATTTTCAGAATTAATTTAGCTTAGATTCTATTTGCTTAAGATAATTGTCAATAAGATATACAAGTTGAGTTTTAATCAAATTATCTTAAACAATTGTTTCTATCAAAATTCAGATTGTTACATAGAATCAAAGTGATAAACTATATTCTCAATAAAAGATCTAGTTTTAATAAGAATAATATAAATTGATCTTTCTACAACTAGTATCTTTTCATTGAATATTCTATATGCATTGCTTAAAGAGTAATATCTAAAGAAATACTTGTTTTATCAGATTTGGCATATATTTCATTCTTGAGAACATAATATGTATAACTGAAAAATATGAAGGTATGCAACATTTGATTTTCTGTTTTTCATGAGTTCACATGGGGTTTTCTTTAAAAATAGATTTAATAGAAACCTTATAATATGACAAGCTGTGATGATAGTATTAATCAACTGCTATCACAAAGCATTGTCCTTACACAACAAAGGTTCTATATTTTTTTTTTTATATTTTTATAACCCCTATATGCAATAGTGTTCTTGGTGCAAGCACAATTGTATTCAATACCATTTTATCAACAAATTGGTTTTCAAAGCTGTGCCATGAATTTTCACAGTTTGCAAACCTTTTTCATTTGAAACCTTTTGTAAGTTTGTGCCAAAGCAGAAGATATTTCAATTTAAGTGCCAAGAATAAAACCAACATTAGCTTTGAGAAATCATCCATAATTACAAAATTAGAGAGCTTATCTCCTAGGTTCACAATCCTAGAGATCCAAATAAGTTCTTATGGAGAATTTCCAACGGCTAAAAGATGGAAACAATGTTTTCAAATTTAGAAATGATTCTAGTTTATTTTTCTAGATGACATACATAGCAAACTTTGACCTTGCAAAAATTAATCTAAGTGAACCAATGACAAGATCTTTTGAGATTAAGTCCATACTAGTATGAGTTGATTTTATATGCCAAAAGTGGTTTCTTTAATCTTGGTATTCATAGTGCATATATTTAAAGGCATACCAAGTATACATTCTCATGTCTATGATCAATAAGATAATACCATTGATAAAAACTCTCAATCAAGTAGATAGAGAATTCATAGAGTTATTCTTAATAAATTGATTAATCATTTAGCAACTTATCCAGCAGTAAGTAAGGCATACTATAAAATGAAGTGATTTGATTATATTTCTAAAAATATTACCTATATCACAAAATTGATTAATACCTCCAATTTATGTTTTAATTAGATACTAAGGCAAAGAGAATGATGAGATGCAAGGATTACTAATTTCATTATTCTTTTCATTTCAATTATTTTTCTAAATTATATTTTAAGTTTCATTCTTTAATATATGTCTAGAGCACCCAATTTCTAAATTAGCATCTTTTGTTGGAGCCTTGAGTGCTAGACACACCTACAGAAAATATTCAGATTTTCAACTTAGGAATCCAAGCTCTTTTGGGTCCTTGTAGGTTAGCTATTATTGTTCCTTTTGGAACCCATATTTTCTTAATGGCTATTTTGTCCATAGGCTTGCAGAATTTAGGATTATAAGGAATGTATTTCTGCATACTCTTATTAAATTTAACAAACATTGATTTAATATAAGTGGATGATGGATTTTTAATTTTCTGTTTTTGTTCATTAGGTTCATCAGATAAATTAGAATCCGTTTTAGGATAGATAGTGGAGGATTTAACACATATATCATTAAGAGATTTTTGTGTGTACCAAGATTGATATCCTAATCCAGCCTTTTCAAATTCAGCTCTTTGATTATTTATCATTAAGTTCAGTTTTTCAGAGCTGATAGTAAATTTTTCAACTATAGGCTTAAGTTTGTTAACTTCTTTAGTTAGCCTTTTATTGTCTTCTAAAAGTAATTTATTATTTTTCTGAGTTATATTATAGCTTTCAGCAAGAGATAGATTTTTCTGATTTAGCTTTTTATTCTTTAAACTAAGCTTCTTATATTCTAAGTATAAATCAGAAAAAGCATCATGAAGTTCATCAAATGTAAAATCAGATTGAGCTTCAGTATGTACTTGATTTTTGAATGAGAAATCACTTTGTGTTCGAGTACATACCTCATCTTCATGTGCTACAAAGCATAGATTTTCAGTTTCAGTTTGATGCTCTTCTTCTTCGGAACTAGTTTCAAATTCACTAGAAACGTTAGTGCATTCATATTTAACTTCAAGCATATTCCATATTTCCTTAGCAGTTATGCAAAAAGATATGCTATTAAGTTCACTATCATCCAATGCATAATATAGAATATTCATGGCTTTTGCATTTTGCTGAGCTCTTTCTTTATCATGATTAGTGTTTGTGTGTAGCCCATTGACTATGATACTCCATAAATCGTAGTCATGTGCTTGAATGAAAATGCGCATGCGTGCTTTCCAATATGTATAGTTTATACCATCAAATAGTGGAGGTCTATCAATTAATTGTCCCTCACTCATAGAACATCCCACTTGGGTTGTCATGATCTTTAACTCTTGATTGTGAGATCAATGAGTACTATTAGAGCACCTTGCTCTGATACCACTTGTTGTCCAAGGTGACAATCCAAGAGGGGGGGTGAATTGGTTTCTTCTAAATTTTGGTGTTTTAAAAGTTTTCTTAATTAAGTGCGGTGGATGCTTTCTTAAATTATTTGAATGAGTTAAACTAGAACAAAGATGGAAGATATTGCAAGAATAAATATAACACATGCACAACACAAACACAACAATATATAGTGGTTCGGTGCTCTCCTTAGCACCTACGTCCACTCCCCAAGCGACCCCTTGGGAATTCACTATAATTCCGCGGATTACAGTTGGATTGTTTTCCGGGCTCACAATCCAAAAACCTTTGTTGGTTTTACGGGCTCACTAACGAACCTTTACACTTTGGTTTTTCGGGTTCACCAAAAACCTTTGTTGGTTTTACGGGCTTACCAACGAACCTTTGTTGGTTTTACGGGCTCACCAACGAACCTTTACACTTTGGTTTTGCGGGCTCACCAAAAACCTATCCCGTTGGTTTTGCGGGCTAACCAACCAACCTTTACAAATAGTTTGACAAATAAAAAGAAAGATTCAAACTCCTAAATGAGCAAATGTAACAATATTAACTACAAAGAAGAGTTAGAAAATATTTATCGCTTTGAAGTGGCTTCTCTCTTCTTTGTCAAGGATGCTTCACTCTTGAAGGGAGGATGGAGCTCTTGATGCCTCTTTGAATCTGCTCAACCCCTTTCTTTGATTCTTGAATGAAGCTCTTGATGAAGAAGATTAGGGCACTTTTGTTTTCTTGTGTTCTCTTTGATATTCCTTGCAAAAGTTGTTCTATCTGATGAATAGTGCCCCTTTAAATAGCTTCCCACATGCTTTGGACAAGCCCCAATGGTCAGAGTTCAAAAACTAGCCGTTACTCACTTTGGAAAGGACAAAAAGTACATCTGCAGAACTAGCCGTTATGCTTCAGCCCGTGTTTGGGTCGGCTCAACCTGTCCTTGGGTCGACCCAACTTTCACTTGGGTCGACTCAAACATTCCTTGGGTCGACCCTCTCAGAAAACACAGAAACTTGAAATTCAGCCTTCCTTCTCTTGGGTCGACCCAACCTTTCTTTGGGTCGACTCAAACCTTGGGTCAGCTCAAACTTTTCTTGGGTCGACTCAAACCTTGGGTCAGCTCAAACTTTTCTTGGGTCGACCCAACTTTCAGAAAATTCAGAATCTTGAATTTCAGCCTTTCTTCACTTGGGTCGACTCAACCTTTCTTTGGGTCGACTCAAGGTTTACTTGGGTCGACTCAACTTCTTCTTGGGTCGACCCTCTCAATAAATCCAGAGAACCATTTTCTGAGTTGTTTGAGGATCTTGATGTTTGGGTCGACTCATGCTTTCCTTGGGTCGACTCAACTCACTGTTCATCTGTGCCATTTTTGCAGAAGTGTGCCAAATGATTTCTTGATGTGCCGGGGTCGACCTAATCATCCTTTGGGTCGACTCAATCCACACTTTGCTGCATCTCAAGGTTAGATTCATTCAAATGAACAAAGACATGTATCTATTATCAATTCATACAAATATACTGAGAGTAATGACCTTATAAATGAAGTATCAATTTAACTTATAACATACTCTAGATAATTGCTTGTTAATCATCAAAATAACACTATCATCCTCAGAGTCGACTCCAATGGTTGGCAGGTCGACTCCAAAAAAAGCGAGAGTCGACTCTCAGTGGAACACAAAGAAAAAGTCAGAGGGCAGTTTTCGGACTCTGAGATTCGAGTCGACTCCCAGACATCTCGAGTCGACTCCAAGGCAGCGCTACACCAAGATGGCAGAAGGCTGTGTTTCGAAAACTGAGAGGCGAGTCAACTCCGGAACAATTTGAGTCGACTCCAAGACCAGACAAGCCAAAAATACAGAGGATCAGTTTTCGGGCTCTAAGAGCCGAGTCGACTCCAAGAGAATCCGAGTCGACTCGAGGAAGAAAATCAGAAAGAATGTCCTCTGAATTCATGGGATGAGCCGACCCCTAAGTGCCCGAGTCGTCTCCAGCTATTGGCGAGTCGACTCCAGTTTGGTCCGAGTCGACTCTAGGACAAAGCAAGCACATTAATTCAAATTTGGAACAGTGGCCGAGTCGTCTCTAGTAAAACACGAGTCGACTCCTGCAACAGGCGAGTCGACTCCTGATCGCGCGAGTCGACTCCGATCCCAACGGTAATATTGTCAGGAAGTGCAGACTGTGTCCAACGGCTCTATTTTTGTCTCTAACGGCTATATTCTTGTTTCCACGCCATCTAAAGCTATAAAAACAAGAAGAGAGCTAGGGGAGAAGGTATGGAAGTGGGAGAGAACATTTAGGAAAGAGATTTCAAAGTGATTACAAGGAAAATCTCCCATAAGCACAAAAGGGCCATTCAAAGTGAAATAGAGAGAAGAAGAGCATCCAAGTAAATCCCAAAGCTTCCTCTCCATCCGTGTGCTGCTTCGGTGATCCTCTACTTCCTGCCAAAACAGAAGAGGGTCAAGTAAAGAAGAAGCCGAGCTCCTTCATCTTCAAAACTCGTTTGAGGGCTTCTCTTTACTCTATTTGGTTATACTGTTATATTTGCTTGTTTAAGAAGCTTTGATTTGTTTTAAACTTTGTTTTTAACATCTTGTAACTTGATTCAATCAAGGGATTGAATCAAGGGGTTAAGATTTGTTGGTGAGCCAAAGGAAAAACCAACGGTGAGAGGTTGGTTGGTGGCCGAGGGTAAAACCAACGTGTAAGGGTTCGATTGTGATCCCGGGAAAACAATCGGGGTTGGTTCTAGTCGGTGAGCCTGGAAAAACCGACCGAGTTCGTTGTGCGCTCGTAAAACAACAAGTTGGGTTGTGAGCTTGTAAAACAACCGGCTGTAATCTGTAGGATTATAGTAAAATTCCCAAGAGGTCTTGGGGAGTGGATGTAGGTGCTGGGGTGCACCGAACCACTATATGTTTGTTGTGTTTGTAATGCTTCTTGTCATTGTCTAACTTACACACTTACTCACTTAGATAAATTGCTTGCTTAACTATTATCCACGAATTCTTTAGTTGCAAGCATATTCAATCTAGTCACATTCTATACATCAAACTGTTGCTAAGTTTAACTTTCACTGTGCATCTATACAACTTAGCATAATTAATCAAAAACTTTTATAAGTAGGTTAAAAGTTTTAAAAGACCCAATTCACCCTCCCTCTTGGGTTGTATCTACTGGGCAACAAGTGGTATCAGAGCAGGTGCTCTAAGTTTAATCATTGATCTCACGATCAAGAGCCAAAGATCATGACAACTCAAATAGATAGTTTTCTAGGAGACAAT
Organism: Phoenix dactylifera; assembly: GCF_009389715.1. Classification (NCBI taxonomy): domain Eukaryota; kingdom Viridiplantae; phylum Streptophyta; class Magnoliopsida; order Arecales; family Arecaceae; genus Phoenix; species Phoenix dactylifera. The sequence continues at coordinate 202,269 of NW_024067880.1, forward strand.
CAATTGATACACCTCCACTATTTAATGGCATAAACTATACACATTGGAAAATACGCATGCGCATTTTTATTCAATCACAAAACTATTATTTATGGAAAATCATAATAAATGACCTTCACACACTCTCTCAAACTATTAATGAAAAGGACTTAGCACAACTGAATGCTAATGCTATGAACATATTATGTTGTGCTATTCAAGAAACGAAGTTTAATGAAATTTCTGCATGTTTATCTGCTAAGAAGATCTGGGATACTTTAGAAAATATTTATGATAAATCTCAGATTAGCTCACATGTGCTTCAATTACCTACTAACAATGAGACTGCAGAAAAAGGTGATGAATCTCCCACCTCAGTCGAGTCGACTCCAAGTATTCCAGAGTCGACCCTCAAGTTAACCGAGTCGACTCCAATAAGGTCCGAGTCGACTCCGAGGCAAATCAGCTTCCTAAAGACAAAGAAGAAGAGGAAGCAAGAAGAAAGGAAGAAAGAGGTAAAACGCAAGAAAGCCTTGACCAAGAGAAAGTCAGACAAGGAATTGAAAGTTAGGAGCAACAATGAACTACAAGAGGTAACTAATTTATGTCTTATGGTACAAGAAGATAAAGTAGGATCTGAATCTAATCTTACACCAAATGACTTTCATGAAGAATATTCTTATGATGAACTTTTAAATGCTTTTCATGATTTGTATGGTGAATGTAGAAAATTAGCTATGAAAAATAAAAATCTTAAAAAGCTAAATTTGGAAATTTCAAAAGAAAGAAATTCTATTGCTGAAATACAAGACAAACTAAATTCTGAAAATAAAAGCTTACGGTCATTTTCAGAAGAATTGATTCAGAAAAATCATAGCTTAATTAAAGAAAATCAAAACTTAAGTAAAGAAATTAATCAATTAAAATCTTTTATCAACAAATTCACCGTAAGTTCAGAACGATTAAAAATGATGTTTGAAAGCCAATATGTTGCTTATGATAAATCAAAACTTGGATTGACTCCTTTACTTAACAATAAATCTCTAGAGAAAAAGGTTATCAACTCACCAAGCAAACCATTAAATAAGATAACTTATTTCAAACATGAAAAGAATGGGCATAACAACTTTTCCCATCGTTCTAACACAATTAAATCAAATGGTAAAGTTATTACTATTAAACAGATTTGGGTTCCAAAAGGAACCATATGTCCTAACTCTCAAGGACCCAAGCAAGCTTGGGTACCCAAAATGAAAATATGAGGATGTAGACATAAGTGTGCCAAGATACCCATGGAACAAAAGAAACTTAAAATATACTTATGAAAAGTAATTAACAAAAATAATAATAATGAAATCAGTAATCCTTGCATCTCATCATTATTTTTGCTTTAGTATTTGATATGAATTGCGAGTATTAATCAATTTTGTGATATAAAAAATACTTTTGGAAATATAATCAAATCATTTCATTTTATAGTATACTTTACTCACTATTGGATAAGTTGCTAAATGATTAATCAATTTATTAAGAATAACTCTATGAATTCTCTATATGCTTGATTGAGAGTTTTTATCCATGGCATTATTGTTTATTGATCATAGATATGATAATGTGTACTTGGTGTGCTTTTGAATATATGCACTATGAATACCAAGATTAAAGAAACCATCTTTGGCATATAAAATCAACTCATGCTAGTATATACTTAAACTCAAAAGACCTTGTCATTGGCTTACTTAGATTATCTTCTGAAAGGTCAAAATTTGCTATGCATGCTAACTAAGGAAACAAACAAGAATCAATTTCTAAATCTAAAGATGTTATTTCCATCACTAAGTTTTCAAAAGCTTACATTGGATTTGTTCTTGGCAAATAAAATTGAAGTATCTTCTGTATTTGCTAAATCTTGTAAAAGTGTTTCAAATGAAAAAGGTTTCCAAACTGTGAAGTTCAAGGCACAGTGTTGAAAACCAAAATCCTGATAAAGTTTATACAGAAAATAATATTAAATCCAATGATTTCAGCACCAAGGACACCATAAGTAAAATAGTGTTAATGGAACTCTTGAAGAAATGAAAAAGACAATGGTGTATGATAGTCTACTTAAATGATTTTTGTTAAAAGCTATCATCACTGCTTGTCATAATATGATTTCTATTATATCTATTTTTGATGAAAACTCCTTTTGATCTTCTGAAAAATAGAAAATAAACTATTGCATATCTTTCATATTTTTCAGTCGTACATGTTATGCTTGATATGTTCTTATGAAAATAATGCCAAATCTGATAGAGATATGTCTATCCTTGGATATCATTCATCAAGCAATGCATATAGAATATTCAATGAAAAGATTTTAGTTGCAGAAATATCAAGTCATTTTATTCTTTATGAGACTAATGATTTATTATCAAGATACTAAGATCAAATTATATATGTATATGGTTAATCTTTTACTTATAACAATCTGAAAACATGTTAATAATTAGAACCAAATTGAGTTTTTCAGAAATGCACTTAATGAAGAAAAATTGATGACATCATTTTTGGTTCTACTAATGGAGATTTATATGAAGATTTTACTAAGCTCATGCAAGGTGAGTTTGAAATATGTATGATGAATGAATTAACATTTTCTCTCAAACTCCAAATTAAGCCAAACAAGAAAGGGGATCTTCATTGACCAAAGTTAGTCCACAAGAAAACCCTTATAGAAGATTGGCATGAAGAAGGTATGTCTATGACCCCATCTTGTGGAATTTGAAAAGGATGAGCAAAGTAGATCTATTGTTTTAAAGCTGTATTGAAGCATGATAGAATAATTATTTTATCATACAGCTGATAGACCAGATTGTATGCTCATTATGTGACCTTATGGAAGACTTCAATCTAACTTTAATGAATCATATTTTATTGATAACAAATAAATCATAATCAGAATTTTGATATAAACAACTGTTTAAGATAAATTTATTAAAACTTAGCTAACATGTCTTATTGATAATTATCTTAAGCAAATAGAATCTAAACTAAATTGATTTTGGAAATAAGAAATTGATTTGATCTTGATGAATCTTTCTATTGCCTCATATGCTTGTCCTTAATGAAACTATCTCTATTTCAAGTGATGTGTGCTTGCTTATATTTAGGCAATCTCTTGAGTAAAGTGACTCAACATGCAACTATTGTCATATCTTATATTGAGTCATCTAGTTAAAAAAAAATATGTTGGATGAATGTTTTGTATCTTGAAGAAACTAATGACTTTCTTTCAAGAAAGAAAAGGAGTTTGTTAATAATGCAGGATCCTTGAGCAAGAAAATGAGAGATTTCAACTTGAAGGATATCTCCATGTAAGATACAATAAACATTCACATGCAAACAAGAGAGAGGACCTTCTTCAGCCAAAAGTTTGTACATAAGAAATCTAGTAGGTATTTGACTGAAGAATATAGAATGAATAGGTAATTTTAGATACCTCTCTCATACATTAATTGAACAAAGTCAATAACTTAAATCTTATTATGGCATGATTAAATTCTTTAATTATTAATTTTTGATATCATGTCTATATATGTATTGACTGACTTATACTTTAGAAATTGTTTCATGGTTTGCCCAAACTAAATTATTTCTTTGCCTATATCATAACCATGAAATACACAAGTATATGCTTAAAATTTTGATGAAAAATAACTTGTGAGAAGTTATGAATCCTTGAGCACAATGAAAATATTGTTTGCATGATATACATCTATATGATACATAAGATTATTTCTTTATTCTGCTCTTTCATGTAAATTACTTGAGAATAACGAAAAGAGAGAGAGATAAAGAAAAGAAAATATATATTATTCAAGAGAAGTAAAATCTAAGTAAAGGCAAATACTTCAATCTTAAGGAAAAGCAAAACAAGCATAATATATTTGGAACATTTATGAGACTCGCGAAAGGGATAAAATCCGCAATTAATTACACTTAAACAGGAAGAGTTTGAAGTAAAAATTTTTTAACATTTCTATATTGCTCATCATAGGGATGGTGCCAATGGGGAGGCTAGTGGTAGTACCCGGCACTATTTGACCCAACTATTCGGTGTAGGGTATATTAGGGACGGCACAAGAGGGAGGCTAGTGGTAGTACCTCGTGCCCCTTCCAACTCCACCGGATAGGGAGCAAATAGAGTATAGAGCATAAGAAAGTAAAAATGAAAGACAAAGTAAATGAAAGTATATAAGAAGAATCAAGTCAAATTTTTTAATCACTTGAAAACACACTTTAAGGATGAAATCAGTGCAAAATTATATTTAAATAGGGAGAGTTTATTTGATAAGAATTGATTTTGATCCTTGACATTCTTTTTCTTAATATTTTAATGCATGACTTAACACATGATATATTTTGCATATGGCATGATGTTCTGAATTATGGATTCTCAATATTTTGTAATGTTCCATGATTGGATAATCTGATTGAATGTTTGAAATACTATATGAAGTTATTTTATTTTATTATTGAAAAGAAATTTCAGATTTGTCGTTCACAATCATCTCTAAAATCTGAAAGTTGAATAAATTTGTAAAAAGGAGAAGAGAAGGATATCTCTATTTAGGAAAAATAAATTGATTTTGTTCTATCCTTCAACTTGCCTAAATTTGGTATATAATGTTCTAATTCGTACCAAAACTCAACATTAAATACGAAGATTCTGAAAGTGCTATAATGTTATTGAAATATGTGTCTTCAATCATAATGATTTAAGATGAGCTACAAAGTAGAAGATACATATCTCAAATTTTGAGAGCCTTCTTGGAAATTCTTATGAAAATTCAGAATCTGATTTTGTATAAAAGCTTAAACTCAATATGATTTCTAAATAAAATCTTAATGTAAGAAAAACAGAATTAATTTTGGTATTGCTCCGATACGCATCCGAAACATATCATTTCTTATCTTTAAAGTGTACTAATATTGGTCCAAATGATGTGTTTTTTCGATGATCTTGATTGCAAACAAAAATTTCTAAAATATATGATCTTATTTTGATTTTAAAAAGATTTATTGTGTTTCATGTATACATTGATGAAAAACTATGATTAAGAAATTGAGTTCTATAAATGATCATCTATATGTTTTTTTTTCTCTCCTACATTCTTAAAGACTTCCATCAGAATATATATAGAGTGAATGATCTTAAAGCTAGAAATATTTCAGCTCACTCGAATGATTCTAAAAGAAAGAAAATGTAAATGCCTTTGAAAGAAACTGAGCTTCAAATGAATCATTTTCTGATTAATATTTCTATACATTTTTCTCTAAGATTAGGAGAAAGCGTAACTTGTTCTTAAAGGATTAGAAAGAGTGATTACTATAAATTTTGAATAATTCTAGATCACTCTACATTCTTGATATCATAAAGTTTCAGGTTTATTCACGTTTAACATTAAAATCTGAAATTCAACAAAAGAAAAGAATGATTAAAGAAGTATGCATCTTTTGAGGGGGAGCTTTAGATATCTTATCCTAAAGTTACTTCAATTTGAAGCATACCTTGATTTTTATGGATTGATTTTGATGAACCTCCTTATATTGCCAGACTTGCTTTAATTATATAATAAGGTTATACCTTGAGATGAGTTCTATAAAGGTTGTCTTATCTCAAACCTTAAGTTTTATGAAAATAAGCTGAAACTTATAGAAAATATATTTTTGAGATTGACAATTTTATTGAACATTATCTTCAAATTCTAAACTCTTAAATGGAATGATCAATTAAGGGGGAGAAAGAAAATTTCAGAAGGAAAGATCATCTGAAGCTAAATCGCATAAATCCATAACTAAAGGAGAGAGAAAGAATACTAAATGAAAAGTGATCCTAATGCTCTCCAATATTTATCATCTGAAATTTAAATCTGAAAATTTTTACGATACACCTTGAAGCGTATTATTTGGTTAGTATATCTTATGCATCAATCATGAACCAAATTGCAATTCAAATAGTTGATCTTAAGAGCCTCTAATTTAATGAAAAAGGGGGAGAATAACGTGTTGAATTTGCTTGAGTATCTTTTAGAAAATCTATTTTGAAATTCACTAATGAGTCCTAATTGGCTTGCTCTTTAGAACTTAAATTGTGTGCCAATTCATATTTTTTATGTATCAAATTGTGCTTATTTTCTAAAAGAACAAAAGAAAGTCTTTAAAGGAGCTCTGAGATGAATCATAAATTGCATGAATTCATATTTTGGCATTTGTGCCCCAATACTCTTATTATCATAAAAGAACCTTGAAGTCATTAAGAATTAATGATCCAACATGATGATATGTCTTTCAAATATATAAGTTTTGATCTTTTACTCTGAAAATCAATTAAATTGCTCTCATGTTGATAAAATACTTAATAGATTGGGCAAAAGGTCTTAAATGAACAAGCTTTCATACTTATTAAAGAGAGGTTAGATTTCCACTCATGTGTTTCCTTGAATATCATTTGTGGTACTTCTTGTATTAACCTAAGGAAGATTCCACCTATACTTGATTAGAAAACTATCTGTGGTATCAAATTAGAAAACTTCTTGAAATCACATTCGATGTGTTCTGCTCTGAAATTATCTTAATTGGCTCTGATCTATGCTCATTAATCTGATTCTAATATTATTGCCTTGAGTTTTATGATTCATATCCTTGCAATAATTTGACATGCAAATCAGAGTACAATAAGGAAAAGAAATATTTGAGTATTCTTATCTTTGTGCTTAATGTTTTACTACCTTTGTGATGTTGTCAAAAAGGGGGAGAAATAGCAACTTAGCTATGCATTACTTCTAGAACACAATATATCTTATATTGCATATACTCCAAGTTTTGTCATCATCAAAAAGGGGGAGACTGATGACCCAAGGATTGGTTTAAAGATTGATTTTGATGATCACAAAACCTTGAAGTATAATTACTAATGTTTGTGTTGCAAGAAGAAAGATATTTATTTTGCTAGAAACATAACAAGTTGGAAGAACACAAGAAGGCCTCCAAAGCTCTCAAGAAAAGTTGGAAGAAAGCTACAATTTATTGGCCCAAGTCTCAAGTTCAAAGGATTCAATTTAGAAGAGCAAGTTTTAAGAAAAATTCAAAGGAAAGGCACTCGAGTCGACTCCTACAGTTCCGAGTCGACTCCAAGGAGCAACAGACAGCCGGACAGAAAGATTCATCTCAGAACCTGTCAACGAGTCGACTCCTGAAGAGCGCGAGTCGACTCCGATGCTTGCCGAGTCGACTCCTAAAGAACTCGAGTCGACTCCAATAGCTGGCAAGTCAACTCCTAAGGAAAATAATGCAAAAGTCAGAGAGCGATTTTCGACCCTGAGATTCGAGTCGACTCCTGTGGAACGCGAGTCGACTCCAATGGTTGGCAGGTCGACTCCAAAAAAAGCGAGAGTCGACTCTCAGTGAAACACAAAGAAAAAGTCAGAGGGCAGTTTTCGGACTCTGAGATTCGAGTCGACTCCCAGACATCTCGAGTCGACTCCAAGGCAGCGCTACACCAAGATGGCAGAAGGCTGTGTTTCGAAAACTAAGAGGCGAGTCGACTCCGGAAGAGCCGAGTCGACTCCAAGAGAATCCGAGTCGACTCGAGGAAGAAAATCAGAAAGAATGTCCTCTGAATTCATGGGATGAGCCAACCCCTAAGTGCCCGAGTCGTCTCCAGCTATTGGCGAGTCGACTCCAGTTTGGTCCGAGTCGACTCTAGGACAAAGCAAGCACATTAATTCAAATTTGGAACAGTGGCCGAGTCGTCTCCAGTAAAACACGAGTCGACTCCTGCAACAGGTGAGTCGACTCCTGATCGCGCGAGTCGACTCCGATCCCAACGGTAATATTGTCAGGAAGTGCAGACTGTGTCCAACGGCTCTATTTTTGTCTCTAACGGCTATATTCTTGTTTCCACGCCATCTAAAGCTATAAAAACAAGAAGAGAGCTAGGGGAGAAGGTATGGAAGTGGGAGAGAACATTTAGGAAAGAGATTTCAAAGTGATTACAAGGGAAATCTCCCATAAGCACAAAAGGGCCATTCAAAGTGAAATAGAGAGAAGAAGAGCATCCAAGTGAATCCCAAAGCTTCCTCTCCATCCGTGTGCTGCCTCGGTGATCCTCTACTTCCTGCCAAAACAGAAGAGGGTCAAGTAAAGAAGAAGCCGAGCTCCTTCATCTTCAAAACTCGTTTGAGGGCTTCTCTTTACTCTATTTGGTTATACTGTTATATTTGCTTGTTTAAGAAGCTTTGATTTGTTTTAAACTTTGTTTTTAACATCTTGTAACTTGATTCAATCAAGGGATTGAATCAAGGGGTTAAGGTTTGTTGGTGAGCCAAAGGGAAAACCAACGGTGAGAGGTTGGTTGGTGAGCCGAGGGTAAAACCAACGTGTAAGGGTTCGATTGTGATCCCGGGAAAACAATCGGGGTTGGTTCTAGTCGGTGAGCCTGGGAAAACCGACCGAGTTCATTGTGCGCTCGTAAAACAACAAGTTGGGTTGTGAGCTTGTAAAAAACCGGCTGTAATCTGTAGGATTATAGTGAAATTTCCAAGAGGTCTTGGGGAGTGGATGTAGGTGCTGGGGTGCACCGAACCACTATATGTTTGTTGTGTTTGTAATGCTTCTTGTCATTGTCTAACTTACACACTTACTCACTTAGATAAATTGCTTGCTTAACTATTATCCGCGAATTCTTTAGTTGCAAGCATATTCAATCTAGTCACATTCTATACATCAAACTGTTGCTAAGTTTAACTTTCACTGTGCATCTATACAACTTAGCATAATTAATCAAAAACTTTTATAAGTAGGTTAAAAGTTTTAAAAGACCCAATTCACCCCCCCTCTTGGGTTGTATCTACTGGGCAACAAACTTCCCCATCGCCGAAGAGTTGCTCACCGCCATCACCAGGCCCTCCCAGCTATCAGGCAATCCGGAGAGGATTAGCAATGCCTAACTCTCATCATCAAAACTAATCTCCACTGGCTCCAACTGGGCCGTGAGTCCATTGAACTCGTTGAGGTATTCTGCTACGTTGCCGCCATTTTTCATACGAAGATTAAACAACCTCTTCATGAGAAATACCTTATTTGATGCTGAGGGTTTCTCGTACATCCGCGATAATGTTGCCATCAACTCCATCGTCGTCTTCTCGTTTTTGATGTTGAATGCCACTTGGGATGCTAGTGACAATCTAATGGTGCCGAGCATCTTCCGATCGAGGACCTCCCAGTCTTCATCGGGCATCTTCTCTGGTTTCTTCGCTCTACCTCCAAGAGGTAAATAGAGATCCTTCTGGTAAAGATAATCCTCTATTTGCATCTTCCAAAATCCGAAGTTCGTGCCATTGAACTTCTCAATTCACAACTTCCCTTCATCCACCATCGCAGAATACCAGAGCTCTGATACCACTTGTTGGCAGTGCCCGCGCCGAAACCCACTCACACCGGCACCACCACCAACGTCGGACAAGCAAAGAGAGAATAAACGGATAAGCACTCTCTCGCTCCCTCGACACCAGACTTAAGGATCACCTCTTCGCTCTGCTACGAAGGGCAAAAGATTACCCCTGGTATCAATAGGGTAAAACACTTGAGCACCGCAGCGGATTATCAAACCAAAGGAAGAAGAAGGAAGAAAATAGCAAAGCAAACACAAAGATGTAACGAGGTTCGGCTACAAGTAGCCTACGTCCTCCACCGCTCCAAATCTCAATTAGGATGAACTGATTATAGAGATAGCACACACCCGAACGATCACAAGCGATCATTCTACAAGAGATTCACACAGAATTCCCTTTGCACAAGAAGTAGGATCCCAATCCTCTTCTTCTCTAGAATCCTAGCCTCACAAAACAAATAAGAGTCTCTCTCAAAATATACTGGAATCTCATTTCCTAGGGTTCTCATGAGTCCTATATATAGTCTCAAGACCTTCAGATGATCATAGCCGTCGAAACACCACCAAAAACACCAAAGAAAACGCGTCCGTACGATTTTCCGCGAGCTCGGGTCGACTCGACTGTAGCTCGAGTCGACTCGACGATGCTTCGAGTTGACTCGACCAACCTTCGGATCGACTCTTACAGTCCAGACAGAAACAGGATTTTTCTCGATCTTCTAGCCTTTCTCCTCTCGGGTCGACTCGACTGTTTCCGAGTCGACTCGACTGTTCCCGAGTCAACTCGACTGTAGCTCGAGTCGACTCTGACAGTCCGCCAGACAGAACTATGCAGAATTGATTCTTCTTCAATCTCTTCATCACCAATGGTCTCCACATATCCCAACAGGAGGTTCGTCCAAGGGTCGTGGTCCCTTTAAGAAAGGGAAGAAGAAAAACAAAAATCAAAAGAAAAAGGTACATCATGCTGAGCAGAGTCAGACTAAGAAGAAGAAGGTTGATCACAGTAAGGCAGAGTGTTTCTACTGTAAGAAGCAAGGGCATTGGAAGAGGAATTGTCCTCTGTACATTGTATCTCTTGATCCGAACAAGCCTAAGAAAAGTGGAAAATCAGTTGCCAATCAAGGTATTTATATGATAATGCCTTGTAATTTTTCTATTTGTGATAATTCGACTTGGGTATTGGATACCGGTAGTCCTTTTAATATTTGCAATTCGTTGCAGGGACTTCAGATCAGTGAGAGGTTTGAAGAAGGACAAAGATTTCTGAATGTTGGAGATGGAAGACCTGTTCCGGTTCTAGCTTTAGAAATTCTTAAACTTGTATTCAGCTCTCATGTAAATGTCCTTAGTGATTGTCACTATTGTCCAAGTTTTTTATTAAATGTCATTTCTGTAAGCCTTTTGGCCAAAAATGGTTATGAAATATCAATAAAAAAGGATTATTGCAATATCATTTGGAATGGTATTGCTGTAATGAATGGAATTCTGAGTAATGGCATTTACATTTTGTCACAGCCTGTTCATGTAATGTACAAGTCCAATAAGCGCCTTAGAATAGATAATGTCATGGATGTCTGCCTTTGGCATCATAGGCTGAGTCATATTAACAAGAACAGGATAAACAGGTTAAAAAAAGAGGAAATCCTCAATGTTAATGATTGTGAATCAGTAACAACTTGTGAATCATGCCTTCTTGGTAAGATGACCAAGTCACCTTTTACTGAAAAAGGTGAACGAGCCAATGACTTATTGACCCTAGTACATTCTGATGTATGTGGGCCAATGAGCACAAGTGCTAGAGGCGGATATGCATATTTCATTATTTTCACAGACGACCTTTCGAGGTATGGTTATGTTTATTTAATGAGACATAAATCTGAAGCATTTGAAATGTTCAAATTGTATCGTCATGAAGTAGAAAAACAAACTGGAAAGAGTATTAAAACTCTTCGATCAAATTGAGGGGGCGAATACCTTTCCAATGAGTTTTTGACATATCTGGAAGAGAATGGGATTCTTTCCAATGGACTCCTCCTGGTACACCGCAGTATAACGGTGTGTCAGAAAGGAGAAATCGAACTCTATTAGATATGGTTCGATCCATGATGGGGTTTGCTGATCTGCGCATATTCTTTTGGGGATATGCACTTGAGTCAGCCTGTTATATACTTAATAAGGTTTCAAGTAAATCTGTGAATAAAATACCACTGAGATGTGGATGGGACGGAAATCGGTACTCTCTCATCTTAGGATTTGGGGGTGCCCGGCGTACGTCAAACGTTTGAAGACAAACAAACTTGAACCCAAGTCTGACAAATATTTTTTTGTCGGTTACCCTAAAGAAACTAAATGATATTATTTCTACCTTTCTGAAGAACAAAAGTTGTTCGTAAGCAATAGAGCTATTTTCTGAGAGAAAGAATTCCTTAGTGAAGGAACTAATAGCTCTAATGTTGAATTTAGGAAAGTTCAACATATAGAAGATCCGACACCATCCACTGAACCAATTGAGTTGGATTTGATTAGATCAGATCCAGAACCCATCTTAGATGCACCATTAAGGCGATCAGGTAGAGTACCATGTCAGCCGGACAGATCTATGATTTCTTGGTTCGGGACGGAGATCCTTTCGAACTTGATGAAAACGATGAGGATCTGATCACCTACATGGATGCAATGCAGAGGTATGACTCTGATGCATGGCTTGGAGCCATTAAATCCGAAATGGAATCCATGAAGGTCAATGATGTATGGACATTAGTTGACCCACCCGAAGGGATTAAACCCATAGAGTGTAAGTGGATTTTCAAAAAGAAATGGGGCGCAGACGGAAAGGTAGAGACCTATAAAGCCCATCTGGTTGGCAAAAGATATCGTCAACGTTATGGTATTGACTATGACGAGACGTTTTCTCCTGTGGCAATGCTCAAATTCATTCGGATTATGCTTGCGATAGCAGCACACTTAGATTATAAAATCTGGCAAATGGATGTAAAGACTGCTTTTCTAAATGAAGATTTAGAAGAGGAGGTGTATATGATGCAACCTGAAGGTTTTATATCTATAGATGAGTCTAAGGTGTGCAAGCTTCAAAAATCCATTTATAGATTAAAGCAAGCTTCACGGAGTTGGAACATACGATTTGATAAGGTGATCAAATCGTATGGCTTCATTAAGAATGAAGAGGAACCTTGCATTTATAAATGGGCAAATGGTTCAGTTATTATATTTCTTATTTTGTATGTGGATGACATTCTTCTAATCGGAAATGACATTCCTACATTACAAGGAATAAAGTTTTGGCTATTATCTCAATTTGCCATGAAGGATTTGAGAGAAGCATCTTACATCCTAGGGATGAAGATTTATAGAGATAGATCTAAAAAATTGCTTGGATTATCCCAATCCACATACATTGATACTATACTGAAGAGGTTCAGTATGATTAATTCCAAGAAAGGCTATCTTCCGATGGGCCATGGAATTAACCTATCTAAGAGGGATTGTCCGACAACCCCTCAAGAAAGAGAGAGTATGTATAAAATTTCATATGCTTCGGCAGTGGGATCTATAATGTATACCATGACATGTACTAGACCAGACGTGGCATACTCACTAGGAGTAGTGAGTAGATACCAGTCTGATCCAGGTAGCAACCACTGGAAGGTTGTAAAAACCATGCTTTAGTATTTGAGAAATACTAAAGACCAGTGGCTTGTCTATAGTAATTCTGACTTAAAACTTGAGGGATATACCGATTCAAGTTTTCAGTCAGATCAAGATGATAGCAAAAGCGTGTCGGAATATATCTTTACTCTTAAGGGTGGGGTCATCTGCTGGAAAAGTTCCAAACAACATACAGTGGCAGATTCTACATGTGAAGCAGAATACATCGCAGCATCTGATGCCGCCAAGAAAGCTGTATGGTTGCGGAAGTTCATCACTGAGCTTGGAGTGATACCCTCCATTGATGGTCCAGTGACTGTATTTTGTGACAACACTGGAGCCATAGCTCAAGCAAGAGAACCCAAAGTACATCAGCGGACCAAGCATATTCTACGTCGCTACCACCTGGTTTGAGAGATCGTCGAACAAGGTGACATTGATCTTCAGAAGATTGATACAAAAAAAAATCTGGCTAATCCATTTACCAAAATCCTCTGCATCAAAGAGTTCAATGAACACAAGTCGAAGATGGGAATTAGATATTGTGCCGATTGGCTTTAGGCTAAGTGGGAGTTGTTGGAAATTGTATCCTAAATGTCAATCGTCAGCATGTTGATGGTTGAATTTTGTAAATGAATTGACAAATTAATAAAGTGTTATTTGGCATTATTCATCATTTCATTGTACATCTTCAAATGAACTTTTATATGATGAAGTCCTTAGGACTTGTTTTATGATAAAGGAGGATTTATCTTCAAGTCCTTAAAACTGTTCGCGATCAAATGATATGTTGTTACTAGAACGAAAGCATTATCGAGATTAGGTCGTTGTGTGACATATACGTTGGTTGTCCTCTTAACTAAGGAGTGTGGAGACACTGATATATCACACAGGTGAAGTGTAGGAGTACATTTCACTGAACGTGACTAATTCCGAAATGCTCTACTGTCAAGAGATGTTCTGAGTGGATATGGGTATAAGTTTGGCCCTCTGACCTAAAACCGCAATCTGTGACTAGCAAGCAACTCACTGTACTTTGGTACCGGACTACCTGAATTTCTAATTTAGTGACTAAAGATCACTGGTTACAGTCAAGTACTTGCGTAGTCAGTTGTGAGTCAAGATGGAATTGACCCCTTCTAGAAACACAAGATAATGCCTTGTGTTCAATTTAGCAAAATCTTGGCCAGGATAATCCTTGTGAGGAGTCACAGGATTTCTAAAGTTGAATCACATCATGGATGCACTTATTACAGAGTTGACAGAACTCTGAAGTCATCCTGGCATTTATGAGTCATAGGGATAAATTATACAGTAACCATAGTCCAAGGATTCTTGAATGTTGCTTTGCAATCATTCGGCCTATCCGGACGTCGGGTACCATTGCTAGGTGGTCATTTTGATTAGTACAAGAAGTTGTTCTTGTGCTACCGGCTTAGGTTCGAACCTATGGGGTCACACGCATAGAAGTTTCTAGATTGATCAAATGGCTGATTGATGATTCAGAATCATTCAGGGGTAATTTGGTCAATTCGATTGACAAATTATCCTAAGCAAAAGTTGCATTAAAATAATTATTGAATTATTGGAGGGTTAATTAGTAATTGGATTACTAATAAATTCAATTTGATTGAATTATTGGACTTTAACCTAATTGATCGGACTTGATCCAATTGGATTGGGATTAACTCAAGTCAATTAAGAGTCCTTATTTGATGAGGATTAAGAGTCCAAATAATCAGAATTTATTATGAAGAAGAATTTCTAAAATTTAGGACCCTAAATTTCTTTCTTGGAGAAGAAAGACACCTCATTCTTATCACTAAAAGCAGTGGTGCCTATCCTCTTTATTTTTTCCCAATTTTTGGTGTGAGAAAAGAGGAGGCGTGGGGCTATTTTTCAGAGAAATATGGCACCTCAAATCTTCCTAAAAAGATAGGAATCAAATCCCTAACTTGTAGGGACTGCATGATGCATCAAGCAGGGTGGCGTGCAGCTGAAGTTTGGGGTGCAATAACCCCCTGATTTTTAGGGATTCTTGGAATAAGATTAAAAGAGAATTTGATCATCTCTTAGTAGCCGATTCACCAGAATTTTTTAGAAATTTTATCAGCCAAATTCGTTGGCTATAAAAGGACCCCCACACTTAGGGTTTGTTAAGATGGTTTTTAGAAAGGGTTCTAAATTCTGAAAAAATTCTGAGAGCTAGCCACCTTCTCTCCTCCTTCTTCTCCTACATCTCCATCCTTCATCCTCTCGAAGAACAATCAAAAGTTGAGTGCTTCGAGGGAGAAAAGTTCAGCTACTGCAGCACCTCTGCACGAGCTAGCACTCCTGCAGTTGTGGATCTTCCTAGAGCTTCGCGTGGACTATCCGTAGAGGTCGGACATGTGTGCGGCTATACAAGGTGATCAAGGCATCATCAAAGTTCTCAAAACAAAAAGATATGAGATCTGATCTCATTAAAAATTAAAATTAGAAATCAACTAGGTTGCTGAAATTCTGCATGATTACAAGTTAGACATAAAATCATGCCTACTTGTTTAGGATAAATGTTTAAAGTTCTGGATTTATTTTTATTGTAGAGATATGATCTCTAGCATGCATAAGAATTAAATAGTTTAATTCATGCTTCCGCTGTAAAATTTTTAAAAATATATGCATGCGACCACCAAGGTTTCCAACAGCACTAACATTGTGCCATATGGAGAAGATCTTTTCTCCTGAGTTTTTTACTATTATGGTTCATCTACTCATTCACTTGGTTGGAGAAACTAAACTTGGTGGACCGGTTCACTATCGTTGGATATATTCTATTGAGAGGTGATATTCTTAAACTCGAATGTCCATACTTATATTTAATATGAACATCTATCCTATTATCTTCCTCGATGTCGATGTTGAGCATTAAAAATTTTTGTTGAAGGTATCTTGTGTGCTTAAAGAAATATGTACTTAACTATTTATGCCCTAGAAGCCAATCTGGCTGACACATTGTTAATTCTAGGGACATAATTTTATACTTGACTATTTATTATTGAATAAATAAAAGACATCTTTTTATTCATATTGTTTATGTGTCTATGAATCGTCCAAGAATTAATAAGATGATGATGCGTATTCTTAAGAGTTAAGAATTTGAGCCATGCATCATTGGTGATTAATTTCTGAATGCTCCTGATCAATGGATCATCACAAGGACGGTGATCGATCCGATCAGTGCACACATTGCTTTCCTTATGGATGGACGAGACTCGAGTCCACAGTGTGGCGACACTGAAGTAATAGTGCAGGTGCTTGTTAAGAACAAGGGTACTGAGCGTGACCAAGACAAGAAGTCACTTGGATGTCTATCCACTCGTCAGTGACTTGCTTGATGTTGCAGTAGTGTGACTGGTCCTTTGACCTGCGATGCTTCGGCTACTCACAGTGAGGTTATTGTAGTTTGACTGCACACATACATGGTCTCTAGCCATATGGGTCCATGCAGTGTAGATTGGCTGCAGTAGGTTCACTGTAGGAGTAAGGTATGCACCTATAAGGAATCTATCGACCTTGATAGATAAGGAGAGATCCTATATGATTTATAAGACTGAGTTCGTAAGTCCTCGGCCGGGGCAGATTGCACAGTGGAGAAAGAGTTCTCCGCTCTCGAACTCAAGTCAAATAAATCTTGACATATGACAGACGAAGGGGTTCGACGAGTTATCCATGACCTCCGTCTTGTAGGAATCCATGATAGAAGAACTGTATCACACGATAACTGCACCTAGAGGTTCATCATTCTATTCTACTGGGTAGCTACTACATGCTGCTAGGTGTCACTGGTGGATGGTGGGACTCACAAGGATTATCTCGATGATCGATAAACCCTAATGAGTAGAGTTGGAATCGTTCCAATCCATTGAAAGGAGTTTTCAATGATATTGTGATAGAGATCATAATATATCTCACTACCAGTCAGAATAGAACCTATGGGGTCACACACATTAGAAGTATTGACCGATCCGATGGTTGAATCGTGATTAGGAATCACAAGTAATCAATTCGATTGATAATCAGTTGAAGAAGGAACAATGGAATTAATTAATTGGACTTAAACACAAAACCTACTTCGAGTAGAATTCCTAGAGTCCTAATTGGATTAGGACTGGGAATCCTAGTTGGAGTAGGACTAGGATTCCTACTTGGAGTAGGATTCCTACAATCCTAATGAGATTAGGAGTTTTGAATTAAAATTTGATTCCTACTTGGAATAGGATTCCTAGAATCCTAATCGAATTAGGACTTCGGATTCAAATTAGAGTCCTAATTGGATTAGGACCAAAATTAAATAAGTCCTAATTGGATTAGGATTTCTTAAGTCCTAATTAATTATTAATCTAATGAATCAACAAGACTCCTAATTGGATTAGGGTTGAAGGGGTCAATTGAGTCATGGTTCATTAAGTTCTAATTGGATTAGGACTTACCTAGATTAAACCCAAATCGGTTCACCCTTGGTCCAAGCCTAATTAGATTAGGACCTAACCATGAGTGACCTTCCTAATACTCCTTAAAGGAGGATTAGGTTAACCATGAAGGAGGGGCACACGCCCCTCCTTTTCCTAGCTTGGTGTGGCAAAGAAGAGGGGCCGGCGCCCCTCTTGGAAGTTAATCAAGGAGCTCCTACAAAGTAGGAGCTCCACATGCTATTTAAGAGGAGGCGTGGGGGCTGACCTAGGGCATCATTGAAGCCCTCTCCCTCTCCAATTCGTGGCCCCCTCTCCTCCCCTTTCCTTGGTTCAGCCGCAAGCAAAGGAAGAAAAAGAAAGGTGGCCTCTTCATCCTCCCTTCCTCCTTCCAACGCAAGGAAAAGAAAGAAGGCTGCAGGGATTTTGTTCCTTTACTATTCTTCATCCTTCTTCTTCCTCCTCTCAAGCACATTCAAGAGTTGAAAGAAAGAGAGGAGATCAGCCATTAAAAGTTGTCTCTGCAAGGGAGCTAGCACCCCGGGGAGACAAAGAAGCTTGATCGGTTCCTGCTTCGTGTGGATACCCGTGAGGCCGGGCACTTGAACGGCTTCAAGCGAACCTTCATCCAAAATCACGATCATCAGTTTGCGGTGATCATCTACCCGCACAAGGTGAAGATCTGATCTTCTAATGATTCTAAAAGTTTTAATCCTTATCTATCTACGAACAGTTTTTGAACAATGTTCATGCGATGAACGGTTGATCCCGCGCATGCCTCTTCCGCTGCATCTGAATTTTTTTGAATTTTCTGCGGCATGGGCGGGGTCCCCAATAGGGGTATCAGAGCCTAGGCATCGTAGATTAAGGTAAGGATTAATTATTAATAGGCTTATTAGATCTGAAATTTAAATTATTATGCATGCTGAAAATTTTCTGCATGCAGATTTTTTCTAGGGTGCTGATTTTTGCATGCTGATTTTTATGTGATAAAAGGATGATTCTAATTGCATTGTTAATGGGACTACAAAGTTTAGAATCATGATTAGCATGATCAGCAACCTATGTCATGAGATAATCAGTTAGATTTCAGATCTGAAAATTATAATTGCTGCATGTGGTGATGATCATAGGATTCAAACCCTTTTGGTATCAAATGTAATGACCTGCGATGTGATCTGTAATGTCATGTAATTTTTCAGATGCTTGCATGCATCTTATTTGATGTTTTGAGAGACCTGCATGCCTCCTAAAAGGGGATGTAATTTATTATTATTTTTATTTTACATCTGGTTGTATTTCTGTGTTGTGATGTACGTCAACGATCAAGTTGAAGACAAGGCATAAGATGAACTGCGATCTAAGCGGTTGATGGTGATTGGATCAAGAGTTGATCCAGGATCGAATCAAGGAGGCTTGGAACCAATTCAAGAGTTGAAGACCAATTGATCGATTATCGTGCATGTGCTTGTAATACGACCTAATTAGAATCCATGATCATCACCTATTTAAGGTTTAGCTTTATTTGATGCTGCGATTATAACTGCCTGTGATGTGCCGTTTGCATGTGATGTGAATGAGAGCGGGGTAGATAGGTTTACATGTGATGTAACAAACCCAATTGAGACCTAAATTAAAACCTCCTCAATCAAGTCGAGAGTGAACCAACATGAGCGAGTCATATTAGATTAATTGATCTAATTGGTGTCTAGGAAAGCATGAAAGGTGGTTACTTAATTAGGACCTTACTCTCTGAGTAAAGGGAGCCTCCCACCTGCTTACCTGGCCAATTGTTCGATTACCTCTTATGAAGAGCTCAAGTTGCAACACTAAGACCTGATTAACCGATATTAAGTCCATAGGTCTTCCACTGTAGTAGAGCTGCAAAGGTCTTTCTGATGTTGATTTGTCTCGGCTGGATACAGTGGTCAAGTTGCATCGGAGGGCTGGACCTCTCTATAGACATGAGATGTTGTAGGGTAAAGGTGGGGTTGGGCACCAATAACTGTTAGGTGAGGACCCAATGATGACTTTATTCCTGCGGTTATACGGTGGGTCTGACTTAACTAAGAAATGAGACCAATAACTGTTAGGTGAGGTCTTCATGGCTTAGAGACCAAGTTGCACTGCAACATGCTTGAGAAGCATTGTACAAGAGTTGTACACTCATCCATCTATGTGTCACCAATAACTGTTAGGTGAGGTGCCATGTAAATTGGTGAGACCGCAGTACCCACTAGAAACCCTAGTGGCGTAGGATTTCCGTTTTCTTACCAGGGGAGTGTAAGGGATTCGAGAAAATAGTGGAAGATACATTTGTTCTAAAAGATCTTAGAACAGATTAATGATCAAGTACAAAAGTCTAACTAGAATCTTTACTCTCTGCAGATCATAATGTCAGCCTCAAACCTTTTGACCCGTATTCTTGAGACCAACCGATTGACCGGTACCAATTACAAAGACTGGCTAAGAAACCTCAAAATTATTTTGAACTGTGAGAAAATAGGCTACATACTCGATTCAGATATTCCCACACTACCAACACGTGCTACCGATGTTCAGCGTGAGATGCATCAAAAGTGGATGGATGATGACAAGTGCTATATGATGGCATCCATGTCCAATGAACTCCAATGCCAGCATGAGAATATGAAGACTGCTAGGGACATACTATCACACCTGCAAGAGTTGTATGGTGAGCAGAGTCGCACAGCTCGTTTTGAAGTGTCCAAGAGGCTCTTCAAGGCAAAGATGCGCGAGGGGCAGTCCGTCCATGATCACGGTCTGACTATGATCAAGGACCTAGAGGAGCTTGAGAAGCTCGGTATGAACATGCACAAGGAATTGCAAGTAGATCTGATCCTTCAATCCCTACCTGATTCATTTGGACAGTTTATAGTAAACTACCACATGAATAAGATTGAATGCACTAAGACTGAACTGATAAATATGTTGGTAACTGCTGAGGGAGCCTTGAAAGGTTCAAGAGGCAATGTCCTTGCTGCTGGTTGACTTCTAGTTCCAAGAGAAAGTCTACTTGGAAGAAAAAGAAGCCTGCTAAGAAGCAGAAGAAAGATAAGAAGCCAAAGAAGGAAGTTCAAAGGAATAGGGCTAATGACAAAGGAAAATGTTTCCACTGCAATGTCGACGGCCACTGGAAGAGAAACTGTCCTTCATACCTCGAGAGCCTGAAGAACAAGAAAGGTGATATACCTTCAGAAGGTATAGACTTGCTCATAATTGAAACTAATCTAACGGTTTCTTCTACTTCTAGTTGGGTTATAAATTCTGGTTCTAGTGCTTATTTGTGCACTACCATGCAGGGTCTAAAGGAAAGTAGAAGGCTGGCGGAAGGTGCGGTAACCCTTCGGGTTGGCAACGGGGCAAAAGTTGCTGTTGTGGCTGTGGGCACCTACCATCTGCGACTACCATCTGGTTTTAGTTTATTACTTAGAGACTGCTATTATGTACCTGCTGCTAGCAGAAATTTGATTTCTGTTTCATATCTAGCACAGGAAGGTCATGTTTTTACATTTGACAAAGACTGCTGTTCTATTTATTTCAGAAATAAAATAGTCGCACGTGGTTTTATGATTGACAGTCTCTATCATTTGCATATGGATATATCTGTAAATGTGTCTGAGCAAAAAAGTGAGTGCCAAAGGATCCAAGAGATCCAGGGATGAGATAAACCAAAAATATTTGTGGCACCTCAGGCTTGGCCATATTGGAGAGGACAGAATGAACAAAATGGATAAAGATGGGCTTCTCGGCTCATTGACTTCCGAGTCATATCTAGTTTGCGAGTCCTGTCTTCAGGGAAAAATGGCTAGATTGCCCTTTGTAGGACATGGGGAGAGGACCACTGAAATACTTACCCTGGACACAGATGTGTGTGGCCCATTCGATGTGCAAGCCAGAGGATGTTATTCGTACTTCATTACCTTTACCAATGATTTATTCACGGTATGGGTATGTGTATCTTATGAGACACAAGTCTGAATCTTTTGAAAAGATCAAAGAGTTCAGAAATGAAGTAGAAAAACAAACTGGAAAACCTTTTAAGGCTCTTCGATCAGATCGAGGAGGAGAATACCTTAGTGGAGAATTCCGGAACTATCTCAAGGACAATGGCATAGTCTCATAATGGACTCCTCCGGGTACACCTCAACTCAACAGGGTGTCAGAGAGGAGAAATCGGACTCTATTGGATATGGTCCGGTCCATGATGAGCTTCACTGATTTACCAATGTTTCTTTGGGGAGATGCCTTACTTACCGCAGTATATCTACTGAATAGAGTTCCCTCTAAATCCATTCCTACCACACCGTATGAGATATGGCATGGAAAGAAACCAAGTCTTGGTCATCTCAAGATTTGGGGATGTCCGGCCCACGTCAAAAGACTACAGGCGGACAAGCTAGAGGCTAGGACCATAAGTGCTTGTTTTATAGGATATTCTAAAGAGTCATTAGGATACAATTTTTACGTCTCAGAGGATTACAATGTGTTTGTGAGCCGTCACGCCATCTTCTTGGAAAACCAGTTTATCCTTGATAGAGGCAGTGGGAGGAAAATTGAGCTTGAAGAGAAAGTCTCTGAAAAGCAACGAGTCACGGATCCTATTGAACCCATTCATACAGAGCCAGTACACGTTGTCCCTCAACCACCTCGCAGATCTAGTAGGGTCTCCCTGTTAGATGTATGCCCTAGAAGCCAATCTTGCTGACACATTGTTAATTCTAGGGACATAATTTTGTACTTGACTATTTATTATTGAATAAATAAAAGGCATCTTTTCATTCATATTATTTATGTGTCTATGAATCGTCCAAGAAATTAATAAGATGATGATGCATATTCTCAAGAGTTGAGAATTTGAGCCATGTATCATTGGTGATTAATTTCTAAATGCTCCTGATCAATGGATCATCACGAGGACGGTGATCGATCCGATCAGTGCACAGATCACTTTCCTTCTGGATGGACGAGACTTGAGTCCACAGTGTAGGGACACTGAAGTGATAGTGCAGGTGCTTGTTAGAGAACAAGGGTACTGAGCGTGACCAAGACAAGAAGTCACTTGGATGTCTATCCACTCGTCAGTGACTTGCTTGATGTTGCAGTAGTATGACTGGTCCTTTGACCTGCGGTGCTTCGGCTACTCACAGTGAGGTTATTGTAGTTTGACTACACGTATACATGGTCTCTAGTCATATGGGTCCTTGTAGTGTAGATTGGATGCAGTAAGTTCACTGTAGGAGTAGGGTATGCACTTACATGGAATCTATCGACCTTGATAGAAGAGGAGTGATCCTATGTGATTTGTTAGACTGAGTTCTAAGACCTTGGCCAGGGCAGTAATATAAAGTGGAGAAAGAGTTTTCCACTATCGAACTCGAGTCGAATAAATCTTGACATATGACAGACGAAGGGGTTTGATGAGTTATCCATGACCTCCGTCCTGTAGGGATCCACGATAGTAGGACTGTATCACATAATAACTGCACCTAGAGGTTCATCATCCTATTCTACTGGGTAGCCACTACATGCTGCTAGGTGTCACTGGTGGATGGTGGGACTCACAGGGATTATCTCGATGATCGATAAACCCTAATGAGTAGAGTTAGAATCATTCCAATCCATTGAAAGGAGTTTTCAATGATATTGTGATAGAGATCACAATATATCTCACTACCAGTCAAAATAGAACCTATGGGGTCACACACACTAGAAGTATTGACCGATCCGATGGTTAAATCGTGATTAGGAATCACAAGTAATCAATTCGATTGATATTCAGTTGAAGAAGGAACAAAGGGAATTAATTAATTGGACTTAAACACAAATCCTACTTCGAGGAGGATTCCTAGAGTCCTAATTGGATTAGGACTGCGAATCCTAGTTGGAGTAGGACTGGAATTCCTACTTGGAATAGGATTTCTACAATCCTAATTAGATTAGGAGTTTTTGAATTAAAATTGGATTCCTAGTTGGAGTAGGATTCCTAGAGTCCTAATCGGATTAGGACTTCGGATTCAAATTAGAGTCCTAATTGGATTAGGACTAAGATTAAATAAGTCCTAATTGGATTAGGATTTCTTAAGTCCTAATTAATTATTAATCTAATGAATTATGATGACTCCTAATTTGATTAGGATTGAAGGATTCAATTGAGTCATGGTTCAAATCCTAATTAGATTGGGATTTGAAGGGAAAGCAAATAGGTGCACCTAATCCTCTTTGGAAGAGGACTAGACCACCTTACATTAGACCCCACGCCCTAGTTGATTGGATCAACTAGGGCATGCGTGATGAGGGGAGCCCTCTCCCCTTGGCCGAAATCAAAGAGAAGAGAAGAGGGGCGTGCGCCCCTCTTCATGGCTCCAAAAGGAAAAACGTGAAGATCCTAAAATGTAGGAACTTCATGTGACTTTATAAGGAGGTAAAAGGCCAACCCTAGGGCACTGCTTTTTCTCCTCTTCTAGCCGTGAGCCATCTCCCTTCTCTTGGGATTCTCAGCCGCCATCAGCAAAGGAAAAAGAAGAGGAGGCGTCTCCCTCCTCTTGGCCCCCTTCCTTCTTCCAACGCAAGGGAAATTGAAAAGGCTGCAAGCAACCTTTGATTCTTCATCCTCTTGCATCCTTCTTCTTCTTCCTCTCAAGTACATTCAAGAGTTGAAAGAAAGAGAGGAGATCAGCCATCAAAAGAAGTCTTTGCAAGGGAGCTAGCACCCCGGAAAGACGAGAGAGCTTTGATCGGATCTCTGCTTCGTGTGGATACCTGTAGAGGCCGGACACTTGAACGGCTTCAAGCGAACCCTCTTCCTAAAACCAGGAACTCAGATTTGCGGTGATCATCTACCCGCACAAGGTGAAGATCTGATCTTCTTAAAGTTTTAAAAAGTTTTTAATTCTTATCTATGTACGAACGGTTCATGAAACAACGTTCATGCGATGAACGTCGATCCCGCGCATGCCGATTTCCGCTGCCATCTGAATTTTTGAAATTTCTGCGGCATGGGCGGGTTTTCAACAGTGGTATCAGAGCCTAGGCTTCGTAGATTACGATTAGGATTAAAAGGATCAAGGCATATTAGATCTGAAAATTAATAGATTATGCCTGCTGATTTTTATGCATGCAGAATTTCAGGCTGCAGAATTTTTCTGCATGCTGAATTTTGGTATGCATTGATTAATGATTCTGTTATGTAATTAATATGATTACAATTATTTAAGAATCATCCCTTGCATGATCAGCGACTCATGAGATGAGGTAATCAATTAAGTTTCAGATCTGTAAATTAAAATTATGCATGTGATGCGAATGGTGATGATCATGGATGACCCTTTTGTGAATGTGCTGAAATGTTCTGCAATGCCTGAAATGTTCTGTTATGTTATGTGATAACATGTAAATCATTTTTTCAGATGCCTGCGAGCATCTTAAATTCATGTATTAGAGACCTGCGTGTCTCATCAAAAAAGGGTTGTAATTATTCTTTTATTTTTGAATTTTATCTGGGATGTAATCTGTGATGTATGTTACACGTCGATGGTTGATCGATGTATGCCTCCTACAAGCAAGCCTTGCGCGGATTCAGATCATAGGTTGATTGAAGATGGATCAAGGAGTTGATTACAATTGAACCTAAGGGATCAAGATCGAGTCAAGAGTTGAAGACGATCAAACCAATTGACATGCATGTGCTTGTACTATGACCCATCGTGGATCCATGATCATCACCAGTTACATTTACTTTCTTATATATATGCCTGGATGTTTAATGTTTATGCCTATGCATAGCGGGTAGATGGAAGTGTGCATAAGATGCGAGTTGCCAATCGAAAGAGACCTAAACTAAAACCTCCTCAATCAAGTCGAGAGTGAACCAACATGAGCGGGTCATATTAGATTAATTGATCTAATTGGTGTCTAGGAAAGCATGAAAGGTGGTTACTTAATTAAGACCTTACTCTCTGAGTAAGGGGAGCCTCCCACCTGCTTATCTGGCCAATTGTTCGATTACCTTTTATGAAGAGCTCAAGTTGGAAACACTAAGACCTGATTAACCAATATTAAGTCAATAGGTCTTCCACTGTAGTAGAGCTGCTAAGGTCTTTCTGATGTTGATTTGTCTCGGCTGGACACAGTGGGCAAGTTGCATTGGGGGGTTGGACCTCTCTATAGACATGAGATGTTGTAGGATAAAGGTGGGGTTGGGCACCAATAACTGTTAGGTGAGGACCCAATGACGACTTTATTCCTACGGTTATACGGTGGGTCTGACTTAACTAAGAAATGAGACCAATAACTGTTAGGTGAGGTTTTCATGGCTTAGAGACCAAGTTACACTGCAACATGCTTGAGAAGCATTGTACAAGAGTTGTACATCCATCAATCTATGTGTCACCAATAACTGTTAGTGTTGGGAACCCGCCCATGCCGCTGATATTTCAAAACAAAAATCAGATGGCAGCGGAATCGGCATGCACGGGTTCGACGTTCATCACATGAACGTTGTTTCGAGACCTTTCGTAATTAGGTAAGAATTAAAACTTTTAAAACTATTAGGAAGATCAAATCTTCACCTTGCGCGGGTAGATGATCACCGCAAATCTGAATTCGTGGTTTTGGAAGAGGGTTCGCTTGAAGCCGTTCAAACGTCCGGCCTCTACGGGTATCCACACGAAGCAGGAACCGATCCAAGCTTTCTATCTCACCGGGGTGCTAGCTCCCTTGCAGAGATAGCTTTGATGGCTGATCTCCTCTCTTTCAATCAACCCTTGATTGTGCTTGAGTGGAGGAGGAAGAAGAAGGGATCTTGAAGAAGAACAAGAAGGCTAGATGCAACCTTTGCTTTCCCTTGCTTCGAATCCCAAACGAAGGAGGAAGAAGAGGACCGCCAAGAGATCTTTCTTGCTCCCTTGCTTTCGGTTGAAGACCAAGGAGGAAGAGGAGGAGGCCACGGCTGCAAGGAGAGGGATGGATTCATCTAGGGTGCCGGCCCTAGCCTCCTTTTAAAGGGAGTGGAGCTCCTAACATTTAGGAGCTCCATGACAACTTACCTAAGAGGGGGCGCCGGCCCCCTCTCTTCATGTCGCCCTAGCCATGTGGAGAGGGGCTGATGCCCCTCTTACTTGGTTAACCTAATCCTCTTCCAAAGAGGATTAGGTGCCTCTCTCATGGTTTAATCCTAATCTAATTAGGATTCGCCAAATTGGGTTCAATCTATGCTAGTCCTAATCCAATTAGGACTTGAATGAACCATGACTCAATTGAACTCTTCAATCCTAATCCAATTAGGAGTCATGTTGATTCATTAGATTAATAATTAATTTAGACTTAAGGAATCCTAATCCAATTAGGATGTATTTAATTTTAGTCCTAATCCAATTAGGACTCTATTTGAATCCGAAGTCCTAATCTAATTAGGATTTCTAGGAATCCTACTCCAAGTAGGAATCCTATTTTAATTCAAAATTTCTAATCTCATTAGGATTGTAGGAATCCTATTCCAAGTAGGAATTCCAGTCCTACTCCAACTAGGATTCCCAGTCCTAATCCAATTAGGACTCTAGGAATCCTACCCGAAGTAGGATTTGTGTTTAAGTCCAATGATTAATTCCCTTTGTTCCTTCTTCAACCGAATATCAATCGAATTGATTTCTTGTGATTCCTAATCACGATTTCAACCATCGGATCGGTCAATACTTCTATTGTGTGTGACCCCATAGGTTCTATTCTGACTGGTAGTGAGATATATTGTGATCTCTATCTCAATATCATTGAAAACTCCTTTCAATGGGTTGGAACGATTCCAACTCAACTCATTAGGGTTTATCGATCATCAAGATAATCCCTATGAGTCCCACCATCCACCAGTGACACCTAGCAGCATGTAGTGGCTACCCAGCAGAATGGAATGATGAACCTCTAGGTGCAGTTAACATGTGATACAGTCCTACTATCGTGGATCCCTACAGGACGGAGGTCATGGACAACTCGTCAAACCCCATCGTCTGTCATATGTCAAGATTTATTCGACTTGAGTTCGATAGTGGAAAACTCCTTTTCCACTTTATATTACCGCCCTGGCCAAGGTCTTAGAACTCAGTCTAACAAATCACATAGGATCACTCCTCTTCTATCAAGGTCGATAGATTCCTTATAGGTGCATACCCTACTCCTACAGTGAGCCTACTGCAGCCAATCTACACTGCATGGACCCATATGGCTAGAGACCATGTATGTGTGCAGTCAAACTACAATAACCTCACTGTGAGTAGCCGAAGCACCGCAGGTCAAAGGACCAGTCACACTACTGCAACATCAAGCAAGTCACTGACGAGTGGATAGACATCCAAGTGACTTCTTGTCTTGGTCACGCTCAGTATCCTTGTTCTCTAACAAGCACCTGCACTATCACTTCAGTGTCCCTACACTGTGGACTCAAGTCTCGTCCATCCAGAAGGAAAGTGATCTGTGCACTGATCGGATCGATCACCATCCTCGTGATGATCCATTGATCAGGAGCATTTAGAAATTAATCACCAATGATACATGGCTCAAATTCTCAACTCTTGAGAATATGTATCATCATCTTATTAATTTCTTGGACGATTCATAGACACATAAATAATATGAATGAAAAGATGCCTTTTATTTATTCAATAATAAATAGTCAAGTACAAAATTATGTCCCTAGAATCAACAATGTGTCAGCCAAATTGGCTTCTAGGGCACACATCTAACAATCTCCCACTTGCACTAAAGCCAATTGGTCATATATCTTAGGCCCATCTTCTCAAGGTGGGCTTCAGTCTTTTGCTGACTCAGCTGCTTAGTGAACGGGTCTGCCACGTTATCCGCGGAGTCTACTCTCTGCATTTCTTCTCAACATAGTCGCGTATGAGATGGAAGCGCCGCTCTATGTGCTTGGACTTCTGATGAGACCATGGCTCCATAGCTAGTGCTATGGTGCCAATGTTATCGCAGTAAAGTGTTATGGCATCTAATGACATTACACCTAACTCTGCAATTAACTTTTAATCAGAAGGTTTCCACTGCACCCTTGGATACGGCTTAACATTCAGCTTCTAAGGTAGAATCTATAATGATCGGTTGTTTGGAACTCTTCCAATTTACTGAACCACAATTGCACATATTCTGATGTAGACTTTCTATCATCAATATGTGTGCATCCTTCTACCTTCAACTCTGATCTTCTTCCAAAGACCAAGAACATGTCCTTAGTTCTTCTCAAGTACTTAAGACTGTTCTTTCACAGCTATCCAGTGCTTCTTGCCTGGATCCGACTGATATCTGCTTGTGACACTCACAGTAAGAGCTATATCAGGTTATGTACATAGCATAGCATACATGAGGCTTCCCATTGCCGATGCATAGGGAATCTTGCTCATGTGTTGAATCTCTTCAGCACCTCCTCTATGTACATCTTCTGTGAAAGGCCAAGCATTCTTTTAGATCTATCTCTATAGACCTTTATTCCCAAAATATAGGATGCTTCCCCAAGGTCTTTCATGGAGAATTCTTTTTGACAACCAGACCTTAACCGAGGTTAGCATGGGAATATCATTCCCAATCAGGAGAATGTCATCTACGTACAGTACGAAGAAAACGACAGCACTCCCACTAACCCTTTTGTAAACACACGGTTCCTCTTCGTTTTTGATGAAATCAAACGTTTTGATTGCATCATCGAAACGAGTGTTCCAACTCCGAGATGCTTGCTTTAGTCCATAGATGGACCTTTGCAGCTTGCAGACCTTGTGATCTCCATCACTGGAAGTGAAACCCAAAGGCTGTTCCATATAGATATCTTCATCAAGATATCCATTCAGGAAAGCAGTTTTCACATCCATCTGCCAGATTTCATAATCATGAAATGCTGCAATGGCAAGCAATGTTCGGATGGATTTTAGCATGGCTACAGGTGAAAAGGTCTCCTGATAGTCAATGCCTTCGCGCTGACTATACCCTTTCGCCACAAGCCTTGCCTTATAGGTCTCTACCTCTCCATCCGAACCTATCTTCCTTTTGTAGATCCATTTGCATCCAATAGGTACTGTTACGGGGGAACTCAGCCACCATGCCCCACGTGACCGACACGCGCGCCCAAGAAGACTACAGCTGCCCCTTGATCCAGTAACCCGACCCCGAGTCAGATATCTTCGGCTTCGCAGCCCGACCCCGAGTCGGCTGCCCCTTGATCCAGTAACCCGACCCCGAGTCGGATATCTTCGGCTTCGCAGCCCGACCCCGAGTCGGCTGCCCCTTGATCCAGCAATCCGACCCCGAGTCGGCAATCTCTCGACAACGACAGGCTGTTCCCCTGAAGCACGCCACGACCCTCTGCTCCACTACTCCCTGCAACGGTCGTATCCGGCGCTGCTCCACGATCTCCTGTAACAGCCGTACAAGGCGGAGCTCCACTACGCCCTGTCACGGCCGTACCCAGCGCTGCCCCACGACGCCCTGTAACAGCCATGTCAGTGGCAACTCCATCGTGCCACACGATGACCAACCCCCCAGAAGGACCCCCCAGCCTGGTATATATGCTGCGGGGGGGAGAAGGGGGGAGGTAAGCAAAAAACTTCCAGTACATTCTCCTACTACCTGCAATTATCTCTCCTTCTCCTCCAATCTCCTCTGACTTGATCGTCGGAGGGCCCCCACTACCCCAGTGGTGGTGCGAGGCTTGCTTGCAGGTTTTCCGGTGGAAAGTGGAGCGTAATCAACACCAACCAAGGCGACTCAGACGGAACCCCGTTCACACCGCTGTGCCAATCGTTCTCGGTTTGGACCACCAGCAACAGTTGGCGCTAGAGGAAGGGCCGAATCTCAGAGCGATCGTAATGGCACGGCGAGGTGGTCGTGGAGCTTCCAATGCCTCCGGTCGCGGGGCTTCTCGCGCCTCCGGCCGGGAGGCCGCTGCGTCTCCAACACATTCTCAG
This sequence comes from Phoenix dactylifera, assembly GCF_009389715.1. Taxonomy (NCBI): domain Eukaryota; kingdom Viridiplantae; phylum Streptophyta; class Magnoliopsida; order Arecales; family Arecaceae; genus Phoenix; species Phoenix dactylifera. Next base: position 232,781 of record NW_024067880.1, read on the forward strand.
CAACACTCCACCGTTCCACCCCCCATTCAGATGGTCGAAGCCGCTCAGTTCGACCAGTTAGCCCAGCAGGTTCGCACCCTCGCGGAGGCGGTGCAGAACCTGCAGGGTGTGATGTCTCGGGCGCCGCAGCGGGCCCAGGAGCCGCTGCTCCCTGAGCGCTCACCTGTCCTCCTTAACCCGCGCTCCTTCCTCTCCCATGGGGAGGAGCGCCGGCGCGAGGAAGATTCTCGAGCACGGTCCATTCTGCCGGAACCTTCCCATCGGAGCTGCGCGGGGTACGAGAGGCGGGCCCGGGCGCATTCCCAGACCCCCCAGTCCTCAAGGAACCCGCGCTCCAGTCGGTCCCCCTCTCGGTGCTCCTTGTCTCCCACCCATCGGTCGCGCTCCCTGAACCGGCGGGTGGACGATCTCCACCGACAACTCCAGGTCCTGAAGGGCCACTCTAAAGATCCCTTCGCCGACTTGGAGATCTCCTCCCAACCGGCGCTTGCCTCGAGGATCCTGCGGACTCCGAATCCGCCGGGGTTTAAAATGCCGGCGATCGAGCCCTATGACGGGGCGGCGGACCCGCGGGATCACGTCGAGAGTTTCAGGACCCTTATGCTCCTCCACGGAGCATCAGGTCCTCTCCTCTGCAAGGCTTTCCCGGCGACCCTCCGTGGCCCGGCAAGGGCGTGGTTCGCCGGCTTGGAGGCTAACTCAATCCAGTCCTTCGACCAGTTTACTCGCCTCTTCATCACCCATTTCGCCGTCAGTAGCCGGCGGCGACTGGTCTCCGACTCCCTCTTCGATATCCGGCAAAACGAGGGAGAAAGCTTGCGGGATTATCTTACCCGCTTCAACAAGGCTACGCTGGAAGTCCGGAACCTGAGCCAGGAGGTGGCTCTTTCAGCCCTGAAGCGTGGCTTCCGAAAGGGCAGACTCACCTTCTCCCTGGACAAACGCCTGCCGCGGAGCTTCCCGGAGCTGTTGTCCCGGGCGAACCAGTATGCGGACGCCGAGGAGGCGGCCGCCCACCGGAGCAAGGAGGCCGCCGAGATCCCTCCAAAGCTCGGGAAGAAAAGGCGAAAAGAGGCACGCCAGAGGAGGAGCCCGACGCCTCAACGTCGGCGCAGAAGCCTGTCGCCGGCGAGGAACCACGGCGCCCTACGCCCTCGTTCTCCGCCCCGATGTTTCAACCGGTACACTCCTCTCCTGACTCCCCGGACCCAGATCCTCATGAAAATCAAGGGGCGGGAGGACCTCCCGGTCCCGAGACAGATGAAGAAGATCCCTGGGAGGAGGCCCTCTCGGGCGTACTGTGAGTACCACCGAGACCACGGCCACGACACCGAAGACTGCTTCCAGCTTCGGGACGAGATCGAGGCTCTCATCCGCCGAGGGCGTCTCGGTCGATATGTGAACGACCGACGTCCCCCCGCAGACTCGCGTCCGGCCGACCCGGCCCCTCCGGAGCCTCGGGAGCAGAATCGACCCGTCGCGGGCGTGATCCATACTATCACTGGGGCTGCCCCCGGCCCGAGAGGAACGCAGGGGGCTCGACTGAAGCATCAGGGGCAGCCGTCGCAAAGAGGCAGAGGGTCGGTAATGTAATCACTTTTTGTGATGAAGATGTAAAGGGGGTTCAGACCCCCCACGACGACGCCATGGTGATCTCCCTCACTATGGCAAACTATGATGTAAGGCGTGTTCTTGTGGATAGTGGAAGCTCAGCTGATATTTTGTTTTACGAGGCCTTCCAAAAGATGAGCTTGTCCAGACAATTGTTGCACAAAACATCCACCCCCCTCATAGGATTCACTGGAGACGCTGTCTCGGCCGAAGGTGTTGTTGAGCTGCCTGTGACTGCGAGCGTTGCACCCGCAGAAGCCATGGTGCGGCTCGGGTTCTTGGTCGTCCGTGTTCCCTCGGCCTACAACGCTATCCTCGGACGACCCGGACTGAACGCCCTTCGCGCGGTGGTCTCAACGTACCACTTGCTCATGCGGTTCCCCACGGCGGCCGGGATTGGAGAGGTCCGAGGTGACCAACCGACCGCAAGGCAATGTTTCCTAGCAACTCTCAAAGGGAAGAAGCCCGTAGAAGCCTTAAGCGTCGAGTCCCTCGACGCCAGAGACGAGGTGGCCTTGCGGCACGGGGAGCCGGCCGAAGGTGTGATCGAAGTTCCCCTCGAGGAAGGTCGCCCGGACCGGACGGTCCGAGTCGGCACCAATCTCGACCCGGGAGCTCGGGCTCGGTTGGTGGAATTCCTCCGAGCCAACGCCGATGTATTTGCCTGGTCGGCGGCCGATGTACCTGGGATCGACCCGGAGGTCATTTCTCACGCCCTCAACGTCGACCCAACCCACCGACCAGTAAAGCAGAAGAAGAGACACTGTGCCCCGGATCGGATCCGAGTGGTCGACCAGGAGGTAGACAAGCTCTTGGAGGCAGGATTCATAAGGGAGGTCAGCTACCCCGAATGGCTGGCAAATGTCGTACTTGTCCGGAAGGCGAGCGGAAAGTGGAGGATGTGCGTCGACTACACCGACCTGAACAAGGCATGCCCCAAGGATAGCTTTCCGCTTCCGCGGATAGACCAACTGGTCGACGCGACTTCCGGATATCAGCTGCTGTCTTTCATGGACGCCTTCTCCGGCTACAACCAGATAATGATGGCTCCACAGGACGAGGAGAAAACTGCCTTTATAACAGACCGGGGGCTGTACTGTTACAAGGTAATGCCCTTCGGTCTGAAGAATGCTGGCGCCACTTACCAGCGCCTCGTCAACAAAATCTTCAAAGAGCAAATCGGCCGGAACATGGAGGTGTACGTGGACGATATGCTGGTGAAGAGCCGCCATGCAGACCAGCACATCGCGGATCTGGAGGAGACTTTCGCCACCTTGCGGAAGTTTTGCATGAAGCTGAACCCAGCGAAGTGCGCCTTTGACGCTTCGGCCGGGAGGTTCCTCGGTTTCATTGTCAACCAGCGGAGGATCGAAGCCAACCCGGACAAAATCAAGGCCATCCAAGATATGTCCCCTCCGACCAAAGTGAAGGAGGTTCAGGAGCTCGCTGGGAGGGTCGCCGCGCTCGGACGATTTGTGGCAAAATCGGCCGAACGCTGCCAACCTTTCTTCAAGGTGTTGAAACGCCCGAAAGACTTCCTCTGGACGGCCGAATGTCAAGCAGCATTCGACCAGCTCAAGGAATACTTGGCGTCTCCTCCCCTGCTGTCCAAGCCGCAAGAAGGGGAGATGCTCTACCTCTATCTGGCGGTCTCCCCAACCGCAGTCAGTGCGGTACTGGTTCGGGAAGAGGCAAAGCTCCAGAAGCCTGTGTACTACATCAGCCGGGTCCTACGGGATGCCGAGACGCGGTATACGAAGGCTGAAAAGATCGCCTTCGCGCTGCTGACTGCGACCAGGAGGCTTCGCCCCTATTTCCAGGCCCATTCTGTCACCCTCTTGACCGATCAACCGCTGCGGCAGATCCTCAGCAATCCTGAGAATGCGGGACGGCTGGTGAAGTGGGCAGCAGAACTTGGTGAGTTCGACATCCGCTACCAGCCCCGACCCGCCATCAAGGCCCAGGCGCTCGCGGATTTCCTCGCTGAGTGCACGGTGCAGGAGGCGGAACCTAGGTCGCCGGAAACACCCAGCCTCGACCTCCCGATTTGGACGCTTCACATCGATGGGTCGTCGAACCCCGAAGGTGGAGGGGCCGGGCTGGTCCTCACCAGCCCTGATGGAGTGATAGCCGAGTATGCCTTGAGGTTCGGATTTCCAGTGACCAACAACGAGGCGGAGTATGAGGCCCTAGTCACGGGACTCAAACTCACCAAGGAGCTCGGCATCCGGCGCCTGAAGGTCTTCACCGACTCCCAGCTGGTGGTCGGGCAGGTCCGTGGGGAGTTCGAAGCCCGGAACCCGACCATGCAGAATTACGTCCGGAAGGTGCAAGCACTCATTCCCGACCTCGGCAGTGTCGACATCCAGCAGGTCCCAAGAAGTGAAAATGCCAGGGCCGACAGGCTGTCCCGCTTAGTGAGCGCAGACGCGCACAACTTGTCGAGGGCGATCTACCTGGAGACCCTGGATGCCCCGAGCATCGGCGAGGCTGGAGCGGTGATGGCGATTGATCCGGAGCCGTCTTGGATGGACCCGCTTGTCGCCTACCTCGCCGAAGGGATCCTCCCTGAAGACGAAGATCAAGCTCGGCGACTTGTTATGAAGTCCGCCCACTACGTACTCAATGAAGGGAGGCTGTATCGGACCTCGTTCACCGCCCCCCTCTTAAAGTGCCTCCGCCCCTCGGAAGCGGCTTACGTCCTCGGCGAAGTCCACGAAGGCGTTTGCGGATCCCACTTGGGGGCTAGGTCCTTGGCGCACAAGATCATGAGGCAAGGCTATTATTGGCCTACCTTGTTGGAGGACTCAAAGGATCATGTACGGAAATGCGACGCCTGCCAGCGCCACGCCAACGTCTAGAGAGTCCCTTCTGTCCCCTTGGCACCAATCACTGCACCCTGGCCCTTCGCCCAGTGGGGAATGGATATCCTCGGACCATTCCCCGTCGCTTCAGCTCAGCGGAAATTTTTGATTGTTGCAATCGACTACTTCGCCAAGTGGGTGGAGGCAGAGCCGCTGGCCACTATCACGGAGGTGCAAGTCTGGAAGTTCGTGAAGAAGAACATCATTGTCCGATTTGGGGTACCTCGGGTCCTCATCTCGGATAATGGCCGACAGTTCGACAACAAGCATTTCCGTGACTTCTGCGAGGAGTTCGGGATCGAGCATCGGTTCACATCTGTGTCGCATCCCCAAACCAACGGCGAGGCCGAGGTCACAAATCGGACAATCCTCCAAGGAATCAAAGCGCGAATTGGTCGGACGGGGCAAGCTTGGGTCGAAGAACTCGAGAATGTCCTTTGGGCGTATCGGACCACGCATCGGACCCCTACCGGGGAGACGCCTTTCAGCCTAACCTATGGCACGGAAGCCGTTGTCCCCGTGGAGCTCGGACTCCCCTCACCTCGGGTGGCCGCGCACCGACCCGAGGCCAATTCGGAGCAACTCCGAGGGAACCTGGATCTCTTGGAAGAAGCGAGGGAAATGGCGCAGGTTCGGATGGCGATGTATCAGCGGAGGGTGGCCCGATATTACAACTCCAAGGTCCGACCGAAGCTTTTCAGAATCGGAGATCTGGTGCTAAGGCGAGCTAAAGCATCTCAACCTGCGGAAGGTGGGAAGCTAGCGCCAAATTGGGAAGGCCCGTATAAGGTTCGCTGGGTAAACCGACCTGGCTCCTACCAGTTGGAGGCCCTAGATGGTCGAGAAATTCCAAGGAGCTGGAATTCCGCTAACCTGCGGATGTATTACCAGTAGAACGACGATGCCAGAAAGACAGTTCAAAAATGTATAACACTTTGCATTTCAATAATTTCTGGTTACAACGGCGTGCTCATGTGATTACAAGGAATTCCCAGAGGAGAATTAGGGTGTAAAGAAAGTAAAGAAGAGGCGGAGACTCCGAGGAGCTGAAGATCTGGGATCCCGAAACCTCCATCCGAAGCAGCTGCAATCCCGCCGGAAGTGGGTGCTTCCAACCGGAGGCGCCATCGGCGTCTCACGAAGAAGACGAAGAGCCGGCGCGGATGAAGAAGAAGTAGACGAAGGAGAAGTCTACATTGCTCCTACCCAGAGGCGCCATCCACGCCTCACGAAAAAGACGAGGAGCCGCCGCAGACGAAGCTCCCGCTGCCTCCAGGGGAACGCCACCTCCAAGGGATATTTCGGTCCTCCCCAGTGTTAGGGGAGAGAAGGAATACAAGGGGGAAGAGCATATGGAGGCGCGGTCCCGGATCAAGCACCTGGTGCGGAGCTCAATCGGGAGGCCGAACTTCAAGGAGGGGAGACGTGATCCCGGATGAAACGCCTAGAGCGGAGTTCCGCCGGGGAGAACCTCCTTGTTGATCCCAGATGAAACGGCTAGTTGGCGGAAGTCGCGAAGGGTGCGCCTCCCGTTCCTTCGGCAGGGGTCACTCAACCATGCGCCGGAGAGGAGGCCCACGATCCATGGCAACCTGAACAGCTCCGGCTTGGCAGGCTCCATCGCACCTGCACCTATATTTATAGCCAAACTGCGGCCCCCCGGTCGTTCCGATACGGGTGGCTCCAATAAATGCGGGCGCATTGAATCCGGAGCCGATCCGGCTCTCGAAGCGTATCTTCCCGCGATTTCCTAAGCGTCATTCTCCCTAATCGCATTTTTTGTGCAGGACACTCCGGGTGGCCTGTACCCCTTGGTCCACGTATCTCTGCTCGCGCCCCAGGCCGCATCCGCCTCGAAGAACGCGCGTATCGCGGCCGCTTAACTGACACTCCTCGCAAGCAGCAACTGGCGATCCGATTTCTCAGGTAACCCCTTAATTAGCACTTAATGCCCATCTGGTGTTCCCCAGGCGACGCTTGGAGAGGAGGAGAAATACAATCGCAGCTGGCCATGGAGAAATCCCGTCGGGCGGCAAGCGACAGGCGCACGACCAGCGAGCGGAATTTTCCGAGGCTCGGCCCTTGGATGCCAGGCTAACCCGATGATCATCCCGGGAGCAGACTAGCCTGAAGCCCCGACCGGTCGCCTCGGCTTGCGCCAGCCTTGGCCGACCAACGAGCGGAATCTCCCGAGGCTCGGCTCTCGGATGCCAGGCTAACCCGATGATCATCCCGGGAGCAGACTAGCCTGAAGCCCCGACCGGTCGCCTCGGCTTGCGCCAGCCTTGGCCGACCAACGAGCGGAATTTCCCGAGGCTCGGCCCTCGGATGCCAGGCTAACTCGATGATCATCCCGGGAGCAGACTAGCCTGAAGCCCCGACCGGTCGCCTCGGCTTGCGCCAGCCTTGGCCGACCAACGAGCGGAATTTCCCGAGGCTCGGCCCTTGGATGCCAGGCTAACCCGATGATCATCCCGGGAGCAGACTAGCCTGAAGCCCCGACCGGTCGCCTCGGCTTGCGCCAGCCTTGGCCGACCAACGAGCGGAATTTCCCGAGGCTCGGCCCTTGGATGCCAGGCTAACCCGATGATCATTCTGGGAGCAGACTAGCCTGAAGCCCCGACTGGTCGCCTCGGCTTGCGCCAGCCTTGGCCGACCAACGAGCGGAATCTCCCGAGGCTCGGCCCTCGGATGCCAGGCTAACCCGATGATCATCCCGGGAGCAGACTAGCCTGAAGCCCCGACCGGTCGCCTCGGCTTGCGCCAGCCTTGGCCGACCAACGAGCGGAATTTCCTGAGGCCTAACCCTCGGATGCCTGGCTTAGCGCCGGAAGAATTTCCTGAGGCCTAACCCTTCGGATGCCTGGCTTAGCGCCGGAAGAATTTCCTGAGGCCTAACCCTCGGATGCCTGGCTTAGCGCCGGAAGAATTTCCTGAGGCCTAACCCTCGGATGCCTGGCTTAGCGCCGGAAGAATTTCCTGAGGCCTAACCCCCGGATGCCTGGCTTAGCGCCGGAAGAATTTCCTGTGGCCTAATCCTCGGATGCCTGGCTTAGCGCCGGAAGAATTTCCTGAGGCCTAACCCTCGGATGCCTGGCTTAGCGCCGGAAGAATTTCTGAGGCCTAACCCTCGGATGCCTGGCTTAGCGCCGGAAGATTTCCTGAGGCCTAACCCTCGGATGCCTGGCTTAGCGCCGGAAGAATTTCCTGAGGCCTAACCCCCGGATGCCTGGCTTAGCGCCGAAGAATTTCCTGAGGCCTAACCCTCGGATGCCTGGCTTAGCGCCGGAGGAATTTCCTGAGGCCTAACCCTCGGATGCCTGGCTTAGCGCCGGAAGAATTTCCTGAGGCCTAATCCTCGGATGCCTGGCCTAGCGCCAGAAGAATTTCAAGAGTCGGGAGTCAGCGAGACGCTACCAAGAGTTAAAAAGAAGAAGGACGAAAGTGAAATGAAGAAACTCTATTTGCATTAACTTTCATTGTTTCAGGGCTGAGACCCATACAACTTGGCAAAACGCCAACACACAAAGAAAAGAACAAAATACATAAGGTCAGCTTGGAGGAACCCCCGGGTCGAGAATGTCGGGCACGTCCGTAGGGGGTAGGGAGACGGTTGGAGAAGCAGCAGGCAATGGCGCCGGAGGGGAGTCGAGAAGGGAGATCCCACTCAGGTCAATTTCGGGGTACTTAGCCGACACCCTTGCCAGGCCTTCCTCGAAGCCTAAGACAAAGGAGTCGGACCCCGCGTCCGACATATCACGGACGAACTCGTCGGACTGACGATAGGCCTGTACCGCCTCCGACATATCACGGGTGAACTCGGCGGACTGACGATAAGCCTGTACCGCCTGACGCCCGATCTCCGCACTCTTCTCGGCCAGCGTCGCCTCTGCTCGCTCCATAATCTGAGCTTTTGCCTCCAAGACCTTCGCCACAATCCGGTCATCCGCCTCGGAGGAGACCCTCAGCAGATCAGCCTGGGCCTCCTTGTGCTTCGCCTCGGCAGCGATGCGAGCAGCCTCAGCCTCCTCCAGGCGCGAATGAAGCTCCTGGTCGCTCGCGCGGGACTTCTCCAAAGCCGACTCCAATTCGCCCAGCTTGGCTTCAAGAGACCGGGTCCGGTTGCGGGCGTTGTCGGCTGACCGCTGGGCCTTCTCCCACCTCTCCCGGTAGTCGGCAGCCTTCCGGGACTGCTTCTCGGCCCGCTCCTCCGCCTTCTTGATCTCGCCCTCGAGACCTGAGGCAACCTTGAGTTGCTCCCGAGCCTCCAACAGTTGCTTCTCGAGGGTGGCGAAGCCGAGTGCCCGCTCTTCGGCTACCTGGAGCCTCGTCTCGAGGTCCTGGTTGTCCTCCCCGCCGCAGCCTGACCTCCCTCTTCTGTTGCCTTCAGTTGGCTCTCGGCCCTCGCCAGAAGCCTCGCCTGTTCCTCGTAGCACTCCTCCAGGCGGATCATGTACTGGGCGAGCTAAGAGATAGGAAAAACGAGGGCGTCAGGCGGGGATCAACAGAGCCTGTAAATGATGAAAGCGACCGAAAGAACACTCACCGACATGAGACAGACGCAGCTGGCAGCCCCAACGTCAGGGACCCTCATCTCCCGGACCTGCCTGCGGTCCTTCTCCAGCAGTACCGTCTCGATGAGGTTTCGGGCGCCGGCGAAAGTGAAGGCCGACCCCGACTTCTCCCCCGGAGTCGGACGGTGGTTCCGCAGCCTTACCCTTACCCATCGCTTGGGGAAGAGTCATGCTGACCACGCTCGGGGCGGGGGCCGCCCCTGGAATTGACAGGGTCCTGCTCGGCCGGGGCCTCGGCGCGTCCCTCCTCGTATCATCCGGAGCCGACCGAGTCGAAGGCTGGGCTGGGGACCGATCATGTCCGACCCGTCCATCTTGGGCACGCCCGGGTGATGCCTCCAGAGAAACGGTAGTCTCGACATCGGTGGGCTGATACAGCGTCAACTCCCGGTCCGCGCCCGCGGCGTCCCCCTGATCGGTGGGTCCGGACCCGTCTGTCGGCGTCGGAGTCGCCTGCCGGCGGGACTTCTTCGCCGGTGGAGCCCCGCTCGGAGGAGCTCGTTTCTTCCTCCGGACTGCTTCCAGTAGGGACGTCCTACCAACAGCCGTTGCCTTGTCCGACCGCATGACGTCGTCGATCTCTGCAAAAAGGACGAGGTGGTCGGAGGTTGAGAAACTGAAGGAAAGAACGAAACGAAAGAGGAGAAAAGAGCTAAAAAAGAAATGGTGGCGGGCTCACGGTCAGTGGGGACCGAGCTCAGACCGACGTTCACCAAGGTATCCTCGGAAATAAGGCGACACACCGGGGGGAGCCGACCCTCGGCAACCAACTCCTTCAAGACGGCGACGCCGTCGGATTCCTCCCTCGACAACCTCGATAGGCCAATCGGGGACTTCATCGGCGTCTCCCAGGTTGCCCTGATTCCCCAAGAGGGATCTGCGTCAACGAAAAAGAAGCGCTCCTTCCAGCCGTGAATGGAGGTGGGAGCCTCCTTGACGAGGCCGCACCCTCGCCGCGCCGCAAAGCACCACCACCCTTTATCCTGGGGGTGGCCACTCAGGCCGTAGCATTCCCAAAAGACATTCAGGGTGGCGGGAACCTCGTGCATGCGGCAGAGAACCTGAAAGGCTGTCAGAGCGCGCCATGAGTTCGGCACCAGCTACGTCGACGCCACTCTTAAACCCCGAAGCACCTGAACGACTAAGTCCGAGGGGGGAAAGCGGAACCCGGCCTGAAGAATGCCCTCATTGATGGCAACCTTCCCTGGAGGAGGATGGGACATCCTCTCCTCAGGCCCCGGGAGTGTAACATTGCAGGCCTCGGGAAGGTGGTATCGAGCCACGAACCTATCTAGGTCTTCGGCGGCCAACTCTGACTTAATGCGGTCTGCTCTCACTTCGCCCATCCCTAATGGCCAGTGAACCTACGGTCAGGACAGGGTCGAAAAGGGGGAAAAGACCGGAACGACTGGAGTACACTAATACAAAAGGAGAGTATGGAGAGCCCTAAATTAAAGAATGGAGCAACTCACCGGAAGAGAAGGAAGAACAGCTCCGAGAGCGTCAAAGGAGGAGCAAGCGAACAGTCCGACGGCGATGACGGCAGCGCAAAGGAGAAACTCGAAGATGTCTGTAAAGAGAAAGGCGGACGGAGGAGGACCCCCGGTTAAATAGGCGGAAAGGTGGGTGACGCCCCGGTGACGCCAGAGGACGCCTGGCTGCCGAAGCGTCGCTCGCGCCCCAAAGGCGAATCGACGCCATTAAGGAAGGATGTCCGCCGAAATCCTCAGACTGCCAGGTCAGCAACAACCGCCATACGCCATAAAGAAGACGGGGAGCTCGAAGCGCGCGCGCCTCTCCGAGGGATGGCGGCAATCTCGAAGCATCACTTCCTTCACCCGTTCCCCTTCTGGTTCCAGGCTCGGAAGTGGGGGGCTACTGTTACGGGGGAACTCAGCCACCATGCCCCACGTGACCGACACGCGCGCCCAAGAAGACTACAGCTGCCCCTTGATCCAGCAATCCGACCCCGAGTCGGATATCTTCGGCTTCGCAGCTCGACCCCGAGTCGGCTGCCCCTTGATCCAGCAATCCGACCCCGAGTCGGATATCTTCGGCTTCGCAGCCCGACCCCGAGTCGGCTGCCCCTTGATCCAGCAATCCGACCCCGAGTCGGCAACCTCTCGACAACGACAGGCTGTTCCCCTGAAGCACGCCACGACCCTCTGTCCCTGCAACGGTCGTATCCGGCGCTGCTCCACGATCTCCTGTAACAGCCGTACAAGGCGGAGCTCCACTACGCCCTGTCACGGCCGTACCCAGCGCTGCCCCACGACGCCCTATAACGGCCATGTCAGTGGCAACTCCATCGTGCCACACGATGACCAACCCCCCGAAGGACCCCCCAGCCTGGTATATATGCTGCGGGGGGGAGAAGGGGGAGGTAAGCAAGAACTTCCAGAGCATTCTCCTACTACCTGCAATTATCTCTCCTTCTCCTCCAATCTCCTCTGACTTGATCGTCGGAGGGCCCCCACTACCCTAGTGGTGGTGCGAGGCTTGCTTGCAGGTTTCCCGGTGGAAGGTGGAGCACAATCAACACCAACCAAGGCAACTCAGACGGAATCCCGTTCACACCGCTGTGCCAATCGTTCTCGGTTTGGACCACCAGCAACACTCAGATATTTCTTTTTCTTATTGTACTCTGATTTGCATGTCAAGTTATTGCAAGAATATGAATCATATAACTCAAGGCAATAATGTTAGAAAAAGATTAATGAGCATAGATCAGAGCCAATTAAGATAATTCCAGAGCAGAACACATCGAATGTGATTTCAAGAAATTTTCTAATTTGATACCACAGATAGTTTTCTAATCTATTAAGTATTTTATCAATAGGAGAGCAATTCAATTGATTTTCAGAGTAAAAGATCAAAACTTATATATTTGAAAGACATATCATCCTGTTGGATCATTAATTCTTAATGACTTCAAAGTTCTTTTATGATAATAAGAGCATTGGGGCACAAATACCAAAATATGAATTCATGCAATTTTTGATACATCTTAGAGCTCTTTTAAAGACTTTCTTTTATTTCTTTAGAGAATAAGCACAATTTGATACATAAAATAATGAATTGGCACAAATTGAAGTTCTAAAGAGCAAGCCAATTAGGACTCATTAGTGAAGTTCAAAAATAGATTTTCTAAGAGATACTCAAGAAAATTTAACACATTATTCTCCCCCTTTTTCATTAAATTAGAGGCTCTTAAGATTTGCAATTTGGTTCAAGAGTGATGCATGAGATATACTAACCAAATAACACGCCTCAAGGTGTATCATAAAGATTTTCAGATTTAAATTTCAGATGATACATATTGGAGAGTATTAGGATCACTTTTCATTTAGTATTCTTTCCCTCTCCTTTAGTTATAGATTTATGCGATTAAGTTCCATAAGATCTTTCCTTCTGAAATTTTCTTTCTCCCCCTTAATTGATCATTCCATTTTAAGAGTTTAGAATTTGTAGATAATGTTCAATAAAATTGTCAATCTCAAAAATATGTTTTCTATAAGTTTCAGCTTATTTTCATAAGACTCAAGGTTTGAGATAAGACAACCTTTATAGAACTCATCTTAAGGTATAAACTTATAATTAAAGCATGTATTGCAATATAAGGATGTTCATCAAAATCAATCCATAAAAATCAAGGTATGCATCAAATTAAAGTAACTTTAGGATAAGATATCTAAAGCTCCCCCTCAAAAGATGCATTCCTCTTCAATCATTCTTTTCTTTTGTTGAATTTCAGATTTTAATGACAAGCGTGAATAAAACTGAAATTCTATGATATCGAGAATGTCGAGTGATCAAGAATTATTCAAAATTTATAGCAATCACCCTTTTTAATCTTTTAAGCACAAGTTATGCTTTCTCCTAATCTTTCTTTTAAGAATCATTTGAGTGAGCTGAAATATTTCTAGCTTTAAGATCATTCACTCTATATATATATTCTGATGGAAGTCTTTAAGAATGTAGGAGAGAAAAACATATAGATGATCATTGAGGTATATATATTTATAGAACTCAATTTCTTAATCATAGTTTTTCACCAATGTATATATGAAACACAATAAATCTTTTTAATATCAAGATAAGATCATATATTTAGAAATTTTTGTTTGCAATCAAAATCATCGAAAGACACATCATTTGGACCAATATTAGTACACTTTAAAGATAAGAAATGATATGTTTCGGATGCGTATCGGAGCAATCAACCAAGGCATCAAAATTTTAATTCTATTTTTCTTATATTAAGATTTTATTTAGAAATCATATGAGTTTAAGCTTTTATACAAAATCAGATTCTGAATTTCATAAAGATTTTCAATAGAGCCTTTCAAGGTCATAATTTGAGATATGTATCTTCCACATTATAGCTCATCTTAAATCATTACGATTGAAAACTTATATTTCAAACATATAAGAGCATATTCAGAATCTTTGTATTTAATGTGAGTTTTGGTATGAATTAGCACATTATATACCAAAGTTAAGCAAGTTGAAAGATAAAACAAACTCAATTCATTTTGCCTAAATAGAGATATCCTTCTCTTCTCCTTTTTACAAATTTATTTAACTTTCAGATTTTAACAATGATTGTGAACGACAAATCTGAAATTTCTTTTCAATAAAACCAAACACAAGATGTTATGTAGTATTTCAAACATTCAATCAAATTGTCCAAGTATGAGGCATTACAAAAATATTGAGAACCCATAATTCAAGACATCATGCCACATGCAAAATATATTATGTGTTAAGTCATGCATTAAAATAATAAGAAAAAGAATGTCAAGGATCAAAATCAATTCTTTTCAAATAAACTCCCTCTATATAATTTTGCACTGATTTCATCATTAAAGTGTGTTTTCAAGTGATTAAAAATTTGACTTGATTCTTCTTATATACTTTCATTTACTTTGTCTTTCATTTTTAACTTTCTTATGCTCTATACTCTATTTGCTCCCTATCCGGTGGAGTTGGGAAGGGGCACGAGGTACTACCACTAGCCTCCCTCTTGTGCCGTCCCTAATATGCCCTACACCGAATAGTTGGGTCAAATAGTGCCGGGTACTACCACTAGCCTCCCCATTGGCACCATCCCTATGATGAGCAATATAGAAAGGTTAAAATGTTTACTTCAAACTCTCCCTGTTTAAGTGTAATTAATTATGGATTTTATCCCTTCCAAAAGAATGCTCACAAATGTCCCAAATATATTATGCTTGTTTTGCTTTTCCTCAAGATTGAAGTATTTGCCTTTACTTAGATTTTACTTCTCTTGAATAATATCTATTTTCTTTTCTTTATCTCTCTCTCTTTTTGTTATTCTCAAGTAATTTACATGAAAGAGCAGAATAAAGAAATAATCTTATGTGTCATATAGATGTATATCATGCAAACAACATTTTCATTATGCTCAAGTATTCATAACTTCTCACAAGTTATTTTACATCAAAATTTTAAGCATATACTTGTGTATTTCATGGTTATGATATAGGCAAAGAAATAATTTAGTTTGGGCAAACCATGAAATAGTTTCTAAAAGTATAAGTCAGTCAATACACACATAGACATGATATCAAAAATTAATAATTAAAGAATATAATCATGCCATAATAAGATTTAAGTTATTGACTTTGCTCAATTAATTTATGAGAAAGGTATCTAAAATTACCTATTCATTCTATATTCTTCAAGCCAAACTAGATTTCTTATGTGTGAACTTTTGGCTGAAGAAGATCCTCTCTCTTGTTTGCATGTAAATGTTTATTGTATCTTATGTGGAGGTTTCCTTCAAGTTGAAATCTCTCATTTTCTTGCTTAAAGATCCTGCATTATTAACAAAATTCTTTTCTTTCTTGAAGGAAAATCATTAGTTTCTTCAAGATACAAAACATTCATACCATATATTTCTTAACTAGATGACTCAACGTACGATATGACAATAATTGAGTGTTGAGTCATTTTACTCAAGAGATTGCTTAAATATAAGCAAGCATATGTCACTTGAACTTAAAGAGATAGTTTCATTAACCAAGATGGTTCAAAGACAAGCATGTGAAGTAATAGGAAGATTTATCAAGATCAATTCTTTTTTTTATTTTCAGAATCAATTTAGCTTAGATTCTATTTGCTTAAGATAATTATCAATAAGACATGTTAGCTAAGTTTTAATCAACTTATCTTAAACGGTTGTTTCTATCAAAATTCAGATTATGATTTATTTGTTATCAATAAAATGTGATTCATTAAAGTTAGATTGAAGTCTTGCACAAGGGCACACAATGATCATACAATCTGGTCTACTAACTGTATGATAAAATAATTATTCTATCATGCTTCAATACAGCTTTAAAACAATAGATCTACTTTGCTCATCCTTTTCAAATTCTACAAGATGGGGTCATAGACATACCTTCTTCATGCCAATCTTCTATAAGAGTTGTCTTATGGACTAACTTTGGTCAATGAAGATCCCCTTTCTTGTTTGTTTTAATTTGGAGTTTGAGAAAAAATGTTAATTCATTCATCATACATATTTCAAACTCACCTTGCATGAGCTTAGTAAAATCTTCATATAAATCTCCATTAGTAGAACCAAGAATGATGTCATCAATGTATACTTTGAGCAAGTAAGATATCACAAATTCTTCTTTTGATGCATAGATTTATTACTTTCTGTCGAAAAGGTTGCTTAAGCTTTTATAACATGCTTTTGATGCTTGTTTCAAATCATATATTGCTTTATCATATTTGTAATGAGTGTTTTCAAATATGGTGGTTATTTAACATATATCTTCTTTAATAAAGTAAGCACATAGGAGTCCATTCTACACACTCATTTGATAGAATATAAAGTTCATAAAGCAAGCAAATGATAATGGTGATCTTTACTTCTAATCATGCAAGAATTTCATCAAGATCTATTTCATCTTTTTTTGATTTAGTCTTTTAGTAGTCATCAATTTTTCTTCATTAAGTGCATTTCTGAAAAGCTCAATTTGGTTCTAATTATTAACATGTTTTCAGATTGTTATATGTAAAAGATTAACCATATACATATATAATTTGATTTTAGTATCTTGATAATAAATCATTAGTCTCATAAAGAATAAAATGAATTGATATTTTTGCAACTAAAATCTTTTCATTGAATATTCTATATGCATTGCTTGATGAATGATATCCAAGGATAGACATATCTCTATCAGATTTGGCATTACTTTCAAGAAACCATATCAAGTATAACATATACTACTGATAAATATGAAAGATATGCAATAGTTCATTTTCTATTTTTCAGAAGATCAAAAAGAGTTTTCATCAAAAAAATAGATTTAATAAAAATCATATGTATGACAAGCAGTGATGATAGCTTTTAAAAATCATTTAAGTAGATGACTATCATACACAATTGTCTTTTCATTTCTTCAAGAATTCTATTAATCCTATTTTACTTATGGTGTCCTTGGTGCTGAAACAATTGTATTCAATATTATTTTCTATGCACAACTTGATAAAAAATTGGTTTTCAAGACTATCCCATGATACTTTTGCAAACCTTTTTCATTTGAACCCTTTTTGTGAGTTTGTGCCAATGCATAAAATATTTCAATTTACGTGCCAAGAACAAAGCCAGTGTAAGCTTTTGAAAACTTAGTATTGGAAACAACATCATTAGATTTAGAAATTGATTTTGTTTGTTTCCTTAGTTAACATGCATAGCAAGCTTTGACCTTTTAGAAGATAAAATGACAAAGTCTTTTGAGATTAAGTACATACTAGCATGAGTTGATTTTATATGCCAAAGATGGTTTCTTTAATCTTGGTATTCATAGTGCATATATTCAAAAGCATACCAAGTACACATTATCATTTAAACAATAATGCCATGGATAAAAACTCTCAATCAAGCATATAGAGAATTCATAGAGTTATTCTTAATAAATTGTTTAATCATTTAGCAACTTATCCAATAGTGAGTAAAGTATACTATAAAATGAAATGATTTGATTATATTTCCAAAAGTATTTTCTATATCACAAAATTGATCAATACTAGCAATTCATATCAAATATTAAAGCAAAAATAATGATGAGATGCAAGGATTACTGATTTCATTATTATTATTATTTTATTTAAAATTACTTTTCATAAGTATATTTTAAGTTTCATTTTTGATGTGTGTCTAGAGCACCCATTTGTATGAAGGTTCTATTTGTTCCATGGGTATCTTGGCACATCTATGTCTACATCCTCATATTTTCATTTTGGGTACCCAAGCTTGCTTGGGTCCTTGAGAGTTAGGACATATGGTTCCTTTTGGAACCCATATCTGTTTAATAGTAATAACCTTACCATTTGATTTAATTATACTAGAACGATAGGTAAAGTTGTTATTCCCACCCTTTTCATTTTTGAAATAAGTTATCTTATTTAATGATTTGTTTGGTGAATTAATAACCTTTTTCTCTAGAGATTTATTGTTAAGTAAAGAAGTCAAGCCAAGTTTTGATTTATCATAAGTAACATATTGGCTTTCAAACATCATTTTTAATCGTTCTGAACTTACGGTGAATTTGTTAATAAAAGATTTTAATTGATTAATTTCTTTACTTAAGTTTTGATTTTTTTTAATTAAGCTATGATTTTTCTGAATCAATTCTTCTGAAAATGACCTTAAGCTTTCATTTTCAGAATTTAGTTTCTTAAGATTTTTATTCTTTACAGTTAATTTTCTACATTCACTATACAAATCATGAAAAGCATTTAATAATTCATCATAAGAGAATTCTTCTTGAAAATCATTTGAGGTAAGAGTAGATTCAGATTTTACCTTGTCTTCTTGTGCCATAAAGCACAAGTTGGTTACCTCTTGTAGTTCCTTGGAGCTAATATCATCATTGTTGCTCCTAACTTCTATTTTCTTGCTAGACTCTTTCTTGGTCAAGGCTCTCTTCCTTTTTACCTCTTTCTTCCTTTCTTCTTGCTTCCTCTTCTTCTTTGTCTTTAGGAAACTGATTTGCCTCGGAGTCGACTCGGACCTTATTGGAGTCGACTCGGTGAACTTGAGAGTCGACTCTGAGATACTTGGAGTCGACTCGACTGAGGGAGATTCAACACCCTTTTCTGCAGTCTCATTGTTAGTATATAATTGAAGCACATGTGAGTTAGTCTGAGATTTATCATAAACATTTTTTAAAGTATCCCAGATCTCCTTAGCAGATAAGCATGCAGAAATTTCATTAAAATTTGTTTCTTTAATAGCACAGTATAATATGTTCATAGCATTAGCATTCAACTGTGCTAAGTCCTTTTCATTAAAAGTTTGAGAGAGTGTGTGAAGGTCATTTATTATGATTTTCCATAAGTAATAGTTTTGTGATTGAATAAAAACGCGCATGCGTATTTTCCAATGTGTATAGTTTAAGCCATTAAATAGTGGAGGTGTATCAATTGATTGTCCTTCTCCTAGAAAACTATCTATTTGAGTTGTCATGATCTTTGGCTCTAGTCGGTTAAGACTACAAATAACATTTGAGCACCTGCTCTGATACCACTTGTTGCCCAGTAGATACAACCCAAGAGGGGGGGTGAATTGGGTCTTTTAAAAACTTTTATATTGCTTTTGAAACTTTTTGATTAATTATGCTAAGTTGTACAGATGCACAGTGAAAGTTAAACTTAGCAACAGTTTGATGTATAGAACGTGACTTGATTGAATATGCTTGCAACTAAAGGATGCGCGGATAAGAGTTAAGCAAGCAATTTATCTAAATAAGTAAGTGTGTTAGTTAGACAATGACAAGAAGCATTACAAACACAACAAACATATAGTGGTTCGGTGCACCCCAGCACCTACATCCACTCCCCAAGACCTCTTGAGAATTTCACTATAATCCTACAGATTACAGCCGGTTGTTTTACAAGCTCACAACCTAACTTGTTGTTTTACGAGATCACAACAAACTCGGTCGGTTTTCACAGGCTCACCGACTCGAACCAACCGATTGTTTTCACGGGCTCACAATCCAACCCGGTTGGTTTTCCCAAAGGCTCACCAACCACAACCTTACAACGTTGGTTTTTCCCTTTGGCTCACCAACAAACCTTAACCCCTTGATTCAATCCCTTGATTGAATCAAGTTACAAGATATTAGAATAAAGGTTTAAAACAAATCAAAGCTTCTTAAACAAGCAAATATAACAATATAAACAATAGAACTCGCAAGAACCCTTTTAGCCGTTGGAAGCGTGGGAGATGATGGTTCTTCCGATGTGGATCGCGTTGGCTTGAATGTGAGCTTTGAATGCCAAACGGGAGAGAGTAGTTGAGCACGAAATCTGTTGGAAAACTTGAAGGCGCTTGATTTCTTCACTTGAATGCACTAACTCCCTTGAATCTCTTTTTCTCTCTTCTCTCTTGAATGATCTTGTATTGGGTTGGTAAGAAGATGTTGAGAAGCACTTAAGAGGTCCCTTTTATAGCCCAAAAAGCAAATATAGCCGTTAGACACAAAAAAGAGACGTTTGAAATTCAAATCAAACCTGAAAAAGTTGTTAGTCGCGTCCCAGGCGCTCCGGGGACGTCTCCGCGCTTTACGGGGACGTCTCCGCTTGTTTGCGCTTTTTGCATGGGGACGACTCCGCTTCTTCGGGGACGACTCCGCGCTCCGGGGACGTCTCCGCGCTTTACGGGGACGTCTCCGCCGTTATATCTCCGAAAAACAAGTCTTCTGGAATTCTCTGAGAGAGTCGACTCCGCTTTTTCAGGGGACGTCTCCGCGCTCCGGGGACGTCTCCGCGCTTTACGGGGACGTCTCCAGACGTGCCAGTTCTTCCTGTTTGTGCCAGAGACGTCTCGGAGACAACCCGGAGACGTCTCGGCTGTCCCTGAACTTTTTCTTTCATCTCAAAAATTCTTCAATAAGTTCTTAAAAATCATGGGAACTTGCCTAGACATTTCTTAACAATATTCTTAATTAACCAACTAAAATCCTCAAATAACTTGTTAAGATAAAGGGAATTATGCTCTAGTGTTTTGTATTCATCAAAATCCATTAGAGGGTCAACACTAAGACTTATGAAGAAGCTGAAAAAGACACCAATTGGATAAATGTTATGTAAGAAGAACTAAATCAATTCAAAAGAAGTAATGTATGGACATTAACTGAGAGACCAAAGCATAACTCTGTAATTGGAACAAAATGAATCTTTAGAAATAAATTAGATGAAAATGGGGTAGTTATAAGAAATAAAGTTAGACTTGTGGCTAAGGGATACAATCAAGAAGAAGGGATAGATTTTGAGAAAACATTTGCTCCCGAGGCCAGATTAGAAGCCATTAGATTACTTCTAGCTTTTGCATGTTTCATGGATTTCAAATTGTATCAAATGGATGTGAAAAGTGCCTTCTTAAACGGTTTTATAGAGGAAGAAGTATATGTAGAGCAACCTCCTGATTTTGAGAATCATGAATTGCCAAATCATGTGTTTAAATTACATAAGGCATTATATGGATTAAAACAAGCACCTAGGGCTTGGTATGATCGACTAAGCAAATTTCTACTGAATAATGATTTCAGAAGAAGAAATGTAGATAAAATACTTTTTCTCAAAAGGAAAGACAAAAATCTGCTAGTGGTACAAATATATGTAGATGACATAATCTTTGGTGCCACTAATGATAATCTTTGCAAAGAGTTTGCTAATTTAATGCAAAGAGAATTCGAGATGAGTATGATGGGAGAACTCAATTTTTTTCTCGGATTACAAATCAAGTAAACTAAAGAAGGTATCTTCATTCATCAAACTAAGTACACAGAGAAAATATTAAAGAAGTTTGGGAATGAACATCACAAGGGAATAGGGACTCCAATGAATCCCACTAGTAAGCTAGACAAAGATGAAAAAGAAAAAAGCATAGATATGAAGCTTTATAGAGGTTTAATTGGATCTTTGTTTTACCTTACTGCTAGTAGGCCAGATGTAGTGTTTAGTGTGGAAATATGTGCTAGATACCAATCAGATCCTAAGGAGTCACATCTAAGTGCTGTTAAAAGAATCCTTAGATATTTGAGAGGAACTACAAACATAGGATTATGGTACTCGAGAGACTTCTGTCTAGATTTGCTTGCATACTCTGATGCAGATTTTGCTGGATGCAAATTAGATAGGAAGAGCACTAGTGAAACATGTCAATTTTTAGGAAACAACTTAGTATCATGGTTTAGCAAAAAGCAGAATTCAGTAGCATTGTCAACGGCTGAAGCCGAATATATAGCTGCCGGCAGTTGCTGTGCTCAAGTACTATGGCTTAAGCAACAACTAGAGGACTATGGAGTTAAACTGGATAATATTCCTATAAAGTGTGATAATACTAGTGCCATCAACCTTACTAAAAATCCAGCTCAGCACTCTAAGGCCAAACACATTGAAATAAGATATCATTTCATTAGAGATCATGTGCAAAATGGGAACATATGTATTGAGCATGTTTGTACTGAAAAATAATTAGCTGACATATTCACAAAACCTTTGAGTGAAGATAGATTCTGTATGCTTAGGAGGGAATTAGGCATATGTGATCCTTTTGATTAAGGAGATATAAAAAGGAGCAAGTTGTCTCATGATACTCTCCTTCCATTTCGAAAAACCCATGAAACATTAGTCAATCTAGTCATCTATAGATTCCTTACTAATGTATCATTGTCCCAGTAAGAATTTGTAAGGTTTGGAGGAAAGGAAGAATTTTTTAAAAAGGAAAAGGAAGAGAAACAAAAATTTCTGAATTAGGGTCGACCCAAGCCAAAATGGGGTCGACCCAACATTGAGTCGACCCAAGAAAAATCTGGGGTCGACCCAATGACGGGACCCCACTTTTAAAAGGGTGACCCGTGAGCATTCTAGGGCACTGTTTCATTTTGTCCTCTTCCAAAAACCCTATTTCCCACTCTCAAATCTCTTCCAATCATCTCCAAACAGTAGAAGGAAGCTTCCCCAAGCCGTTAGATCAAGATCTTGAAGGAATAGGACCCAAGCGAGCCGTGGCTAAGCGAGCCGGAAGGATTTCACGGACAACCCGTGTTGATAGAAATGCCACAGAGTCTTCTACAGTGCCTCCACAAAGTGAGACACGTGTAGAGCCTCCTTCTCCTCCCTCCCCTTCAGTCCAACTTGCAAAATTTGCGGGGAGACCGGTTACCACGGGAAGAAGGATCCACTCTGAGTTTTTGGATCAAGAAGGGTTCCGGTTGGGTGATTGGATCCGAAGGCAAGGATGGGAGTATCTTTGCTCCCTAGATGTGGTGATCTACCCAGTGTTGGTTCGTGAGTTCTATGCCTTCCTGAAAGTTGGAATGGGAGGGCTTATATCTGAAGTCCGAGGAGTAAGGGTTAGGGTTTCAGAAGAGAGTTTGAGTGAGTTGCTTCATCTCCCCTGCGAAGGTGCAACTCCAGAAAAGCCTGAAAACAAGTTGAGAGCTCTACAGTTGATTCTTGAGAATGATGATTTCGACTATTCCGAAAATGTAATAGCAAGCTCTCTTTCAGCTGAGATGAGGTTGTTGCACAACTTCATAGGTCAGATTTTGTTTCCGAAAAGCGGAAGATTTGATCTCATTTCTGAGCGAGACCTGGTCATCATGGAGCACATTATTCAGAGCATTTCCCTGAACCTCCCAGCTATGATGCTTAGGCAGATGAGAAAGGTCATATGCAATTCGAGAGTCTCCTTGCCTTATGGTATGATACTCATCCTGATCTTCCGACAGCATGACATATCAGTAGAGGGAGAGATCTACAGGCACCTTCTATACACTGACACTTACACTGCACGATCCCTCATTCGCATGGGTTATGAGAAGGTGAACGGGCAGTGAGTGCGTACAGGAGCAGGGATACATGCACCGGAGGGTGATGCACCAGAGGTTGGAGACCCCATCCCTGAGGCTGAGGTACCTGAGGAGCATCCTACGGGACCTTCAGAGGCTGGCCTATCGTCATCTGTTCCCACGGGGTGCACAGATGAGTTTTGGAGTAGGATGACTGAGCTTATGTCAGCTCAAGCGAGGACTATCACTGATGGATTGACGAGCAGGTTGGATATCATGACTGCTGAGATTAGCGATCTCAGAGAGGAGGTTGGAGCATTATGGAGAGAGAGAGGCTCATGGTCCATCTATGCCCCGAGCAGCTGAGTCAGAGGTTTCGGCACAGAGTCATCCAGCTCAGCGAGGTCCACGCCAGACTCAGTCCCATCAGGCTCGACCTCCCCTCGCCACTTATGCTAGGAGGATGAGGACTAGATCACAGCCATTAGATACCCCCTAGGCTGATGTTAGCACTTTTGGTGTTAGTGCCTAGGATTTATCTAGTTCTCATATGTATTTTGTGTTGATCATGTACTTTGCACTTTGATTGAAGAACATTGTATTTTTGTGTTAATGTACTACAATGTTCCATGTTTGATCAGTAAAATCTGAATGTTTATTATTTACTGTGTCTACTTATCTATTGCCATGCACCTATTTGATGATAACAAAAAGGGGGAGAAGCAAGGAAAGAAAATTAAGTTGTAATAAGTTGATAAACAAAGAAAATATACACTTAAGGGGGAGCGATATGTATTAAAATCTAAACTTTTAATCAAATTTCAGAATTTGGCACATACCTCTCACACCTCGATACATAATCTGAAACTCTTGCTTTATCTCAAATTTTTGACGTTTCATCTTTAACCAAATATAAAAGAAAGGGGGAGTAAATCAAAAGTTCAAATTGGCAATATTTGGATGAAATAGGGGGAGACTTCACTCTCAAATATGAAAAGCTGAAATTCAGCAACTTGAGCCCTTCTAAAACTAATTTTAAGATAAGAATCAATTTGCTCATACTCAATATTTTGTAATCATCAAAAAGGGGGAGATTGAGGATGATAGTGTTATTTTGATGATTAACACAACCATTGAGGGTATACCTAATTAAATATTACAAGGTAATATGATACATCATTACTAAGTTCGTCACTCTCGGTATATTAGTAGAATGAGATCAAGATGTATTTTAATGATTAAAAATAAGATAAAATTTGCGATAGAAAAGGGATAGTGAATTCAAAATTCCAATTCGGCAAAGTTTCAAGTGAAACGTACTCTTAAGTGGACAATAGTAATTTTCATTGTTTAGAGTATGTAGCACCACCATGACATATATTCAAAATTATTTGAAGTTTATTTTATTGATTATATGGATGAATCTAACCTTAAGTTGCAGCAAAGTGTAGATTGAGTCGACTCCAAGATTGGTGGAGTGGACCCCGGCACATCAAGGAAACATCTGGCACACTTCTGCAAAAATGGCACGGATGAACAGTACTTGGGTCGACCCAAGTGAAAGTTGAGTCGACCCCATCTTCAAGCCTCAAGAAAACAAGTCTTTGGAATCCCTGAGAGGGTCGACCCAAATGGAACTTGAGTCAACCCAACCTTGAGTCGACCCCAACTGAACATGAGTCGACCCAAAGGCTATGTCATTCAAAAATCAGTTCTCTGAAATCTCTGATTGAGTCGACCCAAGCACGGGCAGAAGCATAACGACTAGTTCTGCAGAAGTATTTTTTGTCCTCCCAACAATAAGTAACGGCTAGTTTTTGAAATCTGACCAATCGGGGGTGTCCAATGGGTGAGGAAAACTATTTAAAGGGACACTATTCATCAGAGAAAACATTCTTTTGCAAAATATCAAAGCTCACACAAGAAAGACAAGAGCCCTAATCTTCTTCATCCAAGTGTTTCATTCAAAGAGTCAAAAGGAAGTGGTTGAGCAGATTCCAAGAGATATTAAGAGCTCCATCCACCCTTGAAGAGTAAAGCATTCTTGATAAAGAAGAGAGAAGTTTCATCAAGCGATAACTATATTCTAAACTCTTCTTTGTAGCTTATAATTGTTATATTTGCTCATCTAGGAGCTTCAACTTTCTTCTTTCTTTTGTTAATCACCTTGTAAAGGTTTGTTGGTGAGCCCGCAAAACCAACGGTGTAGGTTTATTGGTGAACCCGTAAAACCAATTGTGAAGGTTCGTTGGTGAGCCCGTAAAACCAACATAGGTTCTTAGTGATCCCGAAAAACCAAAGTGTAAAGGTTTTTGGATTATGAGCCCGGAAAACAATCCAACTGTAATCCGTGGGATTATAGTGAATTTCCAAGGGGTCGCTTGGGGAGTGGACGTAGGTGCTTAGGATAGCATCGAACCACTATACTTCTTGTGTGTTTGTATTGTGTATTAGTTTAATTTCACTCACTTATCAATTGACTAAAGTAAGATAGCAAAAATTTAGAAAAACCAATTCATCCCCCCCCCTCTTGGCTTGTCACCTTGGGCAACACTCTAGGGCTGGTAGCTTTCGTAATTTGGCTTATTTGCATATCAGCCAAAAACTCAAGGAGGCTTTAATTTCGTCAACATACAAAAGTAGGGTTTAGACCCTAGAGGTTAATTTCATGATGTCAAACTCTTTTAGGATGAAGCTGGTTATGCTTTGTAATTTTTCACATAATATATCTTTTGAAAAATAATTTATATAGCCCTTGATGAAGTTGGACAAACTTAATGTGTTGGAGATTTGCATGCAACATCTTAACATGTCAAGGTGCAAGCGAAGAAAAAACTTAATGTCTGGACTAGGGTGCGGTGCAGCGACTTGTAGCAAAATTAATATTTTAGAAGTTTTCTTTTTGATGGTGAGTTCAAGTAGAGAAAATTTGAGTCTATTGAGGTATAATCTGTAGTCACTCGGTGGACCATGTTTCTCATTGATCCTCCTTATAAGCTAATAGTATATCAGCATACAAGCTTAGAACCTTGATTAGAACCATCCTATTTTGCTTCCCTTTTCTCATCAACCGCACTTCCCTAGATTGCTCGAACTCTTGGTTCACCATCAAGCACCAGTGGCCATTGCTCGAAAATAGTCCAGTTGTTCTTGGTCAACAGAGTCATGTGGGCACTTTGGTGAAGAGCAGATTATTCATTTATTGGATCTTGCCGGTTTCCAATAGATACTATGAAAGGTGATCACATCTGATTTATAAATTCCATTCTTTTTATTAACTTAAATAAATTATGAAAACTTATGCAAGCATGATAAAGTTGTGCTATATGAACAAGAGAAAGCCGTTGATGATTGCCAAGCTGCAACTAAAGTAGCAATCTTTGCTTG
Organism: Phoenix dactylifera; assembly: GCF_009389715.1. Taxonomy (NCBI): domain Eukaryota; kingdom Viridiplantae; phylum Streptophyta; class Magnoliopsida; order Arecales; family Arecaceae; genus Phoenix; species Phoenix dactylifera. The sequence goes on from NW_024067880.1 coordinate 259,061, forward strand.
CCAAAAAGAGGGTGAGGAAGAACTTCATGTTAAGAAATTTTAAAAGATGTTACAAGTCTAATTGCCATAGTATAGGCCCAAAATACCTACCTTGCTAGGTTATTTTGATGCCTGAGTGGAAATAAAACTATTTTAACAAACTATTTTATTATTTTTTGAGAAGAAGAAACTATATCATTATCAACGTCAGTGTGTTTCAATGTATCACAAGGATCGATGCCGATGGAGTCCAAGCTCTACAATCATAGATTATCATGTAGACTACTCCAAGCTCTACAATCATAGATTAGCATGTAGACTAACGGTGGAGAGACAAGTGATGAAAGGGGCAATTCCGCTTCTTACTCTACAACCTTTTACATTCACTTAAAAGAATGAACTCCAATCTTAATCCTAATATTCAACCCTAAATCAAAGAAGCCTAGGCTTTCTTTAAACAATCATTAACAATGGACATCACCAAGAAGTCATTACTGATTGCCACTGTCTAGTGATTGCCATCAGATGCTCATCTTCAATAGATCAATGAGCAAAAAAAGGGTGCTTAAGGAGGAAGAGAGCCACCAAAGGAGAAAGAATGATAGAGCGATTAGGCTGCAGTAGCCCCAAATCGACCCATAACTCTATCATCCAAAGGGCTTGTGCTGAGTTGATGGATTTAGAATATTGCATTTAAACGATGCAAAAGCTAAATTTAAAAATATTTGATCACAAAATATAAATATATTATAGTTATTAAAACTTTAACTAAAACTTCTACATAGTAGCACACATGTTATAGAGATTACCTTATATGTATAATATTATATTATATTATATAACTATATTGTATAATTTGTGTAATATTGTTTACATCATATCTCAGCAATATAACTGGCAGTCAAAAGCAAGTGCCACATGGATTAAGTTTGATTGATTAAAACAAGTGAGAATCATGCGACTTTTGCTAAGATTGGATAGAATTTAGCCATGAAAATTATACAAGGATAGAGATATAGGCCAAATAGATAGAATTCGGCCATAATACGGATAAGTAGGCCAAAAGATCAAGTTTTGGTTATAAAAGATAGCCGATAGATGATCGAGGTGACCATCCTAGTTTTAGATTTTCCAGAAAGAGAACTATATTATAGGTTGGATAATGGAAGACAAGAAACAGAAGCTACATCGGGATAAATTAAAGGCTAATAAGGCATGACTATCGATTTGGTAGTTGCATAATGATCATGTTTGTATGCATGCATAGTGAGAAGATGGTTGGCAGCAGTTACTAGAACTAGTATATGTAGGAAGCAACTATCCGAGCGGGCAGTTATTGTGTTTGAGGATAGTTGTTATGTTTTAATATAGATAAGTAGAATCGTTCTATGTAAAGGACCCTTCAATAATTAATCTAATTAAATTATCTTTATCTTTACCTTAGTCTTTATCCTAAGAGTAGCGATAACTTAGAATATCTACTGAAGCCCAATGCTACATCCTCATCATAGCCAGCACTACACCACTACCAGACTATCAACATATTTATCTTGAATTATTATGCTAGAGGTATTATTGATATATTAATACCATTGCCTTAGTTATTAAAATATTATAGATATAAAGAGCAGACTGTGCATGTCTTGTGGGGATTATATGCTATGGATGTGCGGTTGTCTGCCATGTGCTTGACACGGGCCTTTGTTTTAGGGCATGACAGATAAAATGGTACCAGAACCTAAATTTCGGATACTTAGTGCTTTGATTAGTTAGTATAGAATGGGGTAGAATTTAGGGTATGATAGGATGCCTTCGAATAAAAAAAACTCCTAGTACTAAAAGATTGTTTAATTCATTTATAATGTCAAACCTAATCTTTTCTTATGCATATAGGTTGGGATGGCCCAACCTCGAACCTAAAAGTTGACTGATATTGCAGAGAGTTCCTGTGTAGCTAACACTCGCCATACTCTTGGTACCCTTCAGACTGGTTGCACCTCCTAAATTACTGATGCCTCTTGGATAGTTCACACCCTATTGCCTAAGTAGTCTAAAATTCAAGCAGCCAACTCTATTCACTGATAGGCCTTCAATACCCTAGGCAACAATCAAGGGGCTAGTAGCATTCTGGGAAATCAAGGTTGAGTAGCTGACTTAGTGCAAACCCGGACTAGTTGATTAGACTTTACAGTAAATGCAACAAATGGGGCAGCCAAGGACTGAAGATGGGCAATCTTTAAGGTTGGAAAGAAGGATCATAAAGGTAGAATTCGAGAGTGCACCGAGGCCACCACCCTCTCAAACTCCTCTAGGTGGATAAACTTCCCGTTAGGGTTAGGCTGCATGTTCAAGGTAGGACCATGGAGAGGCACTTTATATTAAACTCTATGCTTGCTTTGCCATCTAGAAGGTAAGATTTTATTATCTATAGTCATGCCTCCAGAAAGGAGCTAGGATGTGTTCTAATGCAAAATGGAAAGGCAATAGTGTATACCTCCAGATAGCTGAAGCCATGTGAGCAAAACTATCTTACTGTTGCCTAGTAGACAACCCAAGAGGGGGAGGGGAGTGAATTGGGTACTAAATAAAACTTTAGTTTCTTTTTAGATTGTCTAATGTGATTAAGAAAGTTTTTTTGATTATAATCTAAAGAGATTAGTCAAACTATAAAGAAAGCAATAGAGAAGAAATACTCAAGAAACCACAATACAAATATAACGAATTTTATAGTGGTTCGGATCCAATTATGCTCTTACATCCACTCTCCAAGTCTCACTTGTAAGTTCACTATAATTCCTTAGATTACAGTCGGTTGTTTTACAAACTCATAACCAAACTTGTTGTTTTCACGAGATTACAACGAACTCGGTCGGTTTTCACAGACTCACCGACTAGAACCAATCCGATTATTTTTTCGAGCTCACAATCCAACCTAGTTGATTTTTCCGGCTCACCAACTACAACTTTACAACATTGGTTTTCACTGGCTCACCAACAAACCTCAATCTCCTTGATTCAATCTCTTGATTGAATCAAGTAACAAAATTAGAGCTTAAATGTTTAAGAGTTGCAGCTTCAGAAAAAAAAAGCATATTTAACAATGTAAGCAATATAAAAAGGAAGAAGCTTTGAAACAGATTTTTGCTGAAGGAAGATGTGGCTTCTTCTTTTCTGGATCCTCTTTTGAATATACCAGTGGTTGAGGATCAATAAATCGAGCTTTGAATGTGAGGAATACTTCTAAAATCGATGTAGGCGCAGTTACTCCTCTTTTCTCTTTGGAAAGGCTCAAACTCTCCTGTGGTGGTTGTGAACTTTAAATCCTCTTAATTGGTCTTTGTATTCTTGTCTCTACTTTATTTATAAACACTTTTCAGAGCTTTAATTTTCGAGAAACAGTCATTGGAAGAGGTAAAAGAGCCGTTCTAACATGACTGTGCAACCTGATAATAGACCGTTGAGATCGGAGTCGACTCGCGTGACTTGGAGATGGCTCGGTTGAAACTGGAGATGACTTGCGTTCTTCGAGAGATGACTCGCTTACGGCATCTTTAGAAGTACTAGATAGACGCTCTTTTCGGAGATGGCTCGCGACATTCTGGAGTTGACTCGCCAAAAGCGAAAGATGGCTCGCGTCCTTCAGGTGTCAACTCGGCCTTAGGGTATCAAAAACTGACTTTCTGTCTTTTCTCATCAGAGTCGGCTCACGATATTCTGGAGTCAACTCGCCAAAAGCGGAAGACAGCTCGCATCCTTCAGGTGTCGACTCGGCCTCAGTATATCAGAAACTAACTTTCTGTCTTTTGTCATTGGAGTCGACTCATCCACAGCTGGAGTCGACTTGGCATCGAAGTTTTGAAAACTCGATCTCTGACTTGTTCCTCGGAGTCGACTCGACCTCAGTGCCGCAGAATACACTCTTCTGTCATTCTTATCGGAGTCGACTCGTCCATGGCTGGAGTCGACTCGATATCAGTTGGCTTGAAAGCGGATCTTCTATCTTTTTGCAGGAGTCGACTCGGCATCAGTTGGAGACGTCTCGACACTGTGCCTCTGGAAATGCTTCTCTGTCTTTGCTCTACGAGTCGGGTCGGTATCAGGCGGACTCGACTTGTGCTCTGCACTCAAAAATTCTCCATCATGAGTCGACTCGCCTAAGTTGAGAGTCGGCTCGAGGGCTTGCTAGATAGCAATCTTTGTGCCATAGTCAACTCGAGAATCTTTGGAGTCGACTCGAGTGCAGGGCAAAAGATCAAAATAGTTTCAAACATTGTAAAGACTAAGCTTAAAATCTCTGAACCATTTTCCAAGGCATTCTAACCCATTTAATAATATATTCTCTAAAACACTTACTTAAATTCATTAAGATAATATGAAATATACTCAAGTATTTTGGGCTCATCAAAATCAAATAGGGGAACAACAATTACTCAATAATCTTCTCTTTTTTGATGATGACAAAATACTTAGTATATGCAAATTAATTTACACATACTAAAAATTGAGTCAAAAGAATTAAAATTGAATTCAATTTCTGATAATTTAGTTTATTCAAAGGTTGAAAGGTATGAACAATAAACTTTAAAACTTAAGGCTCCCCCTTTCACTTGGAATTGTATAAGCATTTATAATATGCAATCAATTGTTTTGCTTATGCTTAATAAATGAGTTGCTTTTAATCATATACTTGTAGTCTTTTCTCTATGAGGTTTTACTTGTCTTTGATGCTTTTCATTTTATACTATTAACGGCTTCTCACACTAAATTTATGCTTTAATATATCAGAGCTTAATTCAATCAATGCATTAGAGCTCCATTTATCCAATGTATCAGAGCATAATAATTTTAATTTTTAACAAATACATGATCCCAATACTTAATTCGTCTCTTAATTCTTACTTTGGTATTGCATAATACTTCTTTCCCTCAACCAATGTATTCTTATACTAATTCTTCTTCCCCCTTTTTGTCATCAGCAAAAAGAAGAGTTATCCATCCATAGGGGAGTAATTTTCATTCAAACCAAGCATGAATAAAAGGAATACATATAATTTGCAGAGAAAGAGAAATACCAACATTTCATTTCATCAAAAGTTTGATTACAGTTGTGATGTAAAAGTGAATACAAGATGAGCATTACAATGTCAGAGAAAACTCCTAAATGATCTATTCAGGAGATGTCAAAAATGAACTTTCATATCAAAAGTAGTCCTAATCCTCATCTAAAGTAATATTTTCAGGACTACTAGCTCTAGAAGGATGACCCCTAAAGGAAGCTCTACGAGATCTAGTGTGCGGTGCCGTTAGTGTAGGTTGAGTGGTTTGGGAAGGCGGGAAAGATGGTGCTGCACTCTGCCGCTCCAGTCTGGTGATGATCCTTTCCAAGCTAGTCAGACTGCCTTGGAATCCAGTCTGGTGAGTGAAATCGCCTAGGGCAGTCTCAAGTCCTTGGATGCCCTGCTCTAATTTTCCTCTAAGAGTGGCCATTTCTCTGGCAAACTTAGACTGTCTCGGCGCAATTAGCGATATCCTATCAGACACTCGAGCATCCACCTCATCTGTAATCATCTTGATCATCCTCCTCATCTGATCATCATCTAGTCTCACAGAGGATGCATCCTGCTGTCCTGCCGATGCTGAAGGTGAGGTATAGAAAAGGTCAGAAAATGAAGGTGAGCTAGATGCAGTCTCTGCTTGTGCTCGGCTTGGTCCTCCTTCCTCCAGTGAATGTGGTCCAAATCTTTTTCATTCCCATTTTTCATTCACCTTTCTATACTCCATTCTATGCAAAGATTTTTCATTGTAGACATCAGTGTGGTATAGTAATTTTTGCGGCTCCTTCTTAGTGATAACAATTTCGAATACTCTAAATAGTAAAGTGAGAGTCATTTCATAGGATAGACTTAATCCGGTCTTTATGGCTACCTCATTCATATAAATCATCATCATCCTTGGCAAGTTCAGCTGAAAGCCTACTAATACGGAAGTGTATTACTACAATATCTCTCTCAGTCAACCTCTCAAAACGTCCTGTCTTTGGGAACAAAATTTTTCCTAAGATACTGTGGAGAAACCTCATTTCTACAGGTAGTTGGTTTGCTGTAATGTCTTCCAAGGGATCTATTTCATCCTTTTCCAAGATTGCTCTAAGTGCTGCACTTTTATCAGAATGCATTATAAGGGTAAGTCCTTCATTCAGCATCTTCAGAACTCGAGCAAACAATAGTTCTAACAGAGCAAACTAAAGTTCCTGTCTTGCTATCTGTTTTCAAGGAACTATAGAAATCTCTAACTAGGTTAGGGTAGATGGGTAAATCTAACAAGCAGATGTAACCCCAACCTAAGGCCTTCAACTTTTCTCCGATTGTAAATCCCTCTCTTTCAAAAAATTCAAAATCGATTCTGCTACCCGTGGTTACGACTCTCTCGGCACATGATCTAGGAGTTTGGCCGAGGGCGAAGGAGAGATCGGGATTACGGGCTTCTGTCGAGCTGGGTTTCCTTCGCATGGATCTTCTTTCCTCTGGAGTCATTTCGGTAGATCTCTTCCTTCGGAATGCGAGTTTCTTCCTAGGTCCCATCTTTGCTAAGATTTGGTGAAAATACGGAAGGCTTGGAGTGTATTTTTGAGAAGTTTAGAAGGAATGGCTTGAAAGAGAGCTAGGGCATGAACGGAAAATGGCTTGAAGGAGGATCGGAAAATGAACAGTCGGCTCGTATTTAAAGTGAACGTCCCTTCAGTGAGTCAACTCAAGCTTTAATGGAACAACTCAGCCAAAAAAAAATTGTCCGCCCGTCCTCGAGATGACTCGCGCAAAGTACGAGTCGACTCGCAGTTCTACCTCGAGTCCTATCCAGTCCAAATATATTGAATAGTCTTGGGTTCAAATAATTCTAGATTGAGTTCAAGAACGACTCAACCACTATAGCAAACATTCAATGTTGTCACACCGTCATGATTTATTATACTTATTAAATACTTATTTATATTATAAAATATAATTGTTTTATATATGTTTTGATATTTTATATTTTCATAATTAATTCTTTTCATCCTTTTCTCTTTGATATAAAAACTAAAAATGATTGATCCCATTTTATATAGTATTCATGATAGTTTCAAAAACTTTTTAATTAAAATATTTCAAAAGATCAATCATTTCAATATATTTTTATTTATATAATTTTTTTCTTAAAATTTCAACAAAGATAGATAAATCAAGATTCTTTTTTATTATGCTGCAATTGAAGACTAACAATTGTATTGAATATTTTTTTTAATATTTTTAATATTACATACTATATTTGAGGCAATGGAAAATTTATTTTATTCTTTATGATATTTTCAAAATTTTTTATTTAAAATATTTTGAAAATCATTCATTTCAACATATTCTTATTTATATAGTTTTGTTATAATTTGTTTAAAAGTAGTAATTCTTGATTCTTTTTATTTATGCTACGATTAAAGAATAACAAAAGTATTTAATATATGCAATTTAAATACTTTTATATTAAATATTTTATTTTTTAAAATATGTTTTAATATAAATCCTACCAGATCAGTGATTCAAAATTTTGGCCAAATCAAACTTCATGCAAGTATGATGACTATATCTTAGGCCATTGCGGTGCATTATATGTAATCTTGATAATGGATTTTATTTTCATCCTTTATGATTATATTATTTATGTTAGTTTTTATAATCATATCTAATTATATTTGAATAATATATGGCTTATATCATAGAGAAAATAAAGATATGACTATAACTCAGCTTGTATTCATTTAAAATAAATATCGGTATGCTAAATATTTCATGCATTTCCATATTTATTTACAAAAATGATAAATACTAATTTTATTATTTATTTAATTCTTTTATTTATATTGATATTGGCTGATAAGGTTTGGATAAACACCATCTCTTATGTCACCGTTCATTCAGCAGCCCAGCTGCATCCTTTAAAGTTTAAACCATCCTATAAAATAGGAAACCAGCCCTGGGTCTACTTTACCTTGCGGCGAGGACCGTTCCCCTGTTCCTGTCTTTTCTGCGAAGTACCGCCGGATCGAGGATGTCTTTTACGGAGAACGACTGAAAGAGACAGAGACACCCTCCCCCTCCCCTCCCCTCCCCTCCCTTTACCGTTAGAATTTTTTGTTTCTTGCTCTTTTCCCCTCGCTAAGAGCCAAGAATTCAAACCAAAAAGCCACCCAAGAGCTAGGAAAGCGGGGCAAAGGAACAGGAGTCCTCTTCCCATCTCCATTTATTCACCTCTTTTATAGTAGGTAGGTGGGTGGCGATTTCGGGTCTTCCTCAGTTAGGTGAGCGATTGGAAAAATAATAATAAAATAAAAAACATAGCTTTCCCCTGTTTCTCTTTTATCTCTCTTCTTTTGTTGAATATTATATGAAACGTATGTGTCGTTGGATTTACTTGGGTCGCCATTCCTTGTTGCTGGCCTTTTGTATCTACTGTTGCTGTTGAACGTGTCTCCTTGGGTTTTGGATTATTATTGGTGACTTGATCGGGGAGGTGGTGAGGGGATTTGGATTGGGCTCCTTTTCTTTGCCGCTCGAGGCTTCTTAGTCTTTGGAGAGGAAGAAGAAAAAGGTGTGCTTTGGGATGCCTTCATCCTTTTTGTCTTGTTTTTGAGGCTTTTTCGCTATTTATTTATTTGCCTTTTGATCTATTTGGATTATTACTTTGTTTGGGCTTTATTTGCTGCTGTTCTGTTGTTATATTTTGTTTTTTTTTTTTAAATCAGACCTCGAAGTAGTTTTTTTTTCTTTCTTTTCTTCTTTTTTCCTTCTTTCATCCATCTCTGTTAGCTGCTGTTATTTGGAGTTTTTTTCATCTATTGGTTTGATTCTTGATGAGCAATTTTGTTCATTAGGATTTTGATTGTACTATTTTTCTTTTTTCTTCCTGATTTTTGTGGTTGTTGGCTTTTCCCTTCGAGAAAACTTATGCTTTTTTCCCCGAATTTCTTTCTTCGAGATGTAGTTTGTTGAAGGAGCTTGTCCTCTCTGTTTCATCATTTCCTGTTTGATGGTTTAATTATATTCATGTTTCATAATTGAGCTTTGGTATATTCTTTAAGTTAGTATTTACCTTAAACGGCTGAATGTTTTCAATTGCTTGATTTGTTGATATCATAAATATCATTTGCTTCGGAGATTGATGGGTTCCTGGAAGTCTCAATCTATTGCCCTACAAAGATCATTGGTCTACCAAGTTCCTAATTTTCCATTTATAAACAAACTATTTTATTCCTGGTCTCATTCACTGATGAACTTTTGGAATTTAGGATAACTGCTCCTTTAAGAGGTGGGGCTTGTTTCAGTTCTACTAGGATCTTTTTATTTTATTTTGCACTTCATTTGACTTGGCTTTTTTCTTTTAACTAAGTCTTATCTATATGGCTTCTCTTAAATAGTCTAGAAGGATGAGAGGAGACGGAGCTGCAACTGCAAACTACTTTGTGTTAAATACAGGGGCTAAGATTCCAGCTATAGGACTTGGAACATGGCAATGTGGAGGAGACATCTGCATTGAGGCAGTGGCCACAGCTTTGAAGGTTGGTTACCACCACATAGACTGTGCGCACCTATACGGTAATGAGGTTGAAGTGGGAAAGGCTCTGGCTGAAGCTTTTGATGGTGGACTAAAGAGGGAAGATGTGTTCTTGACTTCCAAACTGTATTGTGCTACAAATTCACATAAGAGAGTTGAAACTTCTGTAAGAGTTTCTTTGAAGAACCTAGATGTTTCCTATTTGGATCTATATCTTGTACATTGGCCTGAGAATTCAGCTTTTGGAGATGCTACTGATCCTCCATGGAATTCAGGGAGTGAATATAGGCAGTTCTTGCATCGGTTAAAGCCAACATGGAGGGCCATGGAAGATCTTGTGGAGATGGGTCTTGTTCGTGCTATTGGTGTTAGCAATTTCAATCTTCAGCAGATTAGTGAATTGCTTCAGTTTGCAAAGATTGTTCCAGCTGTCAATCAGGTCTGTTTGATATTGCCCTCTTCTATTCCTTAACATTCTGCATTGCTACTTGTTAAAGAAATATCTTTTAGAAGTTAGGCTTTAGCAAATACAAGCCAACATTCTCCATGCACCTTTAGAGTTTGAGACATGTAATTTCGACCATTATATCGCTTTTGTCCAATTTGACACAAAATATTCTCCCTAATACAGTCAGAATGCTGAAGCCGTGGACAATCTATTCGTTTTGTTTTTTTTTTTCTAAATTGTTTCTTGGACACAGGCACTAGAGTTAGATTTATGAGTAGATAGAAGGTCCAAAATTCAGCAAAGGAGGAAAAAAAGGATACAGGACTTGCAGGAAAATATAACTTTAATAACTAAATAATACATACATTAATGCTTATCTTGCAGTATCAAAAATATGAAAAGATAACATCTAAGGTGTTCCATCCTCTATATATAAAATTAATGAAGTGATTGATTAATTCTTGGTGTCACTTTTGATTTTAGACATTTAAATAATTGCAAATTATTAGATCAATACATTAAAAGGTGTTACACTGGTAAATTAGTGATGCATAAGAGCTTTAAAAGTTCTCGCAACTATAAATCATGAGATATGAGATTTGTTCATTTGCTATGTTTACTTTCAATTAAAGGGTATAAGCATTACAGATGATGAAAAAAAACAGACACTAGTAAGATATGAAACATGTTAACTTATAATTGGAGAAAATAGAAGGAAAGTGTTTTATATTCCTTATAAACGCAAACATGTAATTTGGATTATTATATCACTTTTGTCTAATTTGACACAAAATATTTCTTCCTAACATGGTATGCTGCAAGGTTCGCCGTACCGGTACCGAACCCGTACCGGGCGCATTAGTATAGGGTACGAGTGTCGGTACGTACCTCGTACCGTACGACATGGTACGATACCGTACCTGTAGGATACGGTACGCTCGACCACCGACCGTACAGAACCTGTATGCTGTATTTAGGATCAAGTGCTGACCATTATACCAAAAGCGGCTGCTTATAGTGAAGGCGCTACTTTATATCCTTAAACTGCACCCAGCCAGCGCCTCGAGTCAGCTACTGGGTGACACCAAGCCATGGGTTCAGGACCCAACCTGGGGTATAACCCACCTACTAAGCGGCGCATCCACGTTGGCAGGCGGCAGGACTGACTCGGCCAACCCGGCCTCCGCCAACGTTGACTCGACCCCTTAGGCCTCCGCCAACAATCCCCCCCAGCGCGATGCCCGAGTTTCGAACTCGAGACCTCTGGCTCGGATATCAGTTGTTAGGATCAAGCGCTGACCATTACACTAAAAGCAACCGCTTATAGTGAAGGCGCTACTTTATTTTCTTAAATCGTACCCAGCCAACGCCTCGAGTCGGCTACTGGGTGACACCAAAGCCATGGGTTCAAAGACCGAACTGGGGGTATAACCCACTTACTAACCGGCGCATCCACGCTGGCAGGTGGCAGGACTAACTCGGCCAACCCGACCTCCGCCAACGTTGACTCGGCCTCTCAGGCCTCCGCCAACACCATACCGGCCTGAACCGGTGGTATAGGGCAGAGTGTACTAGTTTGTTGCCGGTACCTGGTATGGGTGGTATACCGATATTCAGTACGCCAAAAAAACTCTATACTGTACCGACACTATAATAGCGTGGAACCGGTACGGGTCCGGTACTGAGACGGCGAACCTTGCTCCCTAATACAGTTGGAATGCTGAAGTCATGGACATTCTATTCACTTTGATTTTTTTTTTCTAAATTGTTGCTTGGACATAGGCCCCAGAGTTAGATTTACAAGTAGATAGAATGTCCAAAATTCAGCAAAGGAGGGGAAAAAAAGGATACAGGACTTGCAGGAAAATATAACTTTAATAACTAAATAATACATATACTAGTGCTTATCTTGCAGTGTCAAAAATATGAAAAGATAACATCTAAGGTGTTCCATCCTCTATATAAAATTAATGAAGTGATTCTCTGTTGATATATGGTATCGAATTAGTGATTGATTGATTCTTGGTGTTACTTTTGATTTTAGACATTTAAATAATTGTTAGATCAATACATTAAAAGGTGTTACACTGGTGCATTGGTGATGCATAAGAGCTTTAAAAGTTCTTGCAACTATAAATCATGAGATATGAGATTGTTCATTTGCTATGTTTGCTTACAATTAAAGTGTATAAGCATTACGGATGATGAAAAAAGACAGACACTAGTGAGATATGAAACATGTTAACTTATAAATGTTTTGGAGAAAACAGAAGGAAAGTGTTTTATGTTCCTTATAAATAGTATTTTTTCTGAAAATACTTGTTTCTAATACAAACTTGAAAATTAGCTTCAGGATACAACAATTTGATTTTTTTTTAATTTTTTAATTACCTTCATCCATGTTCAGATTCCGAGAACTACAAAAGCCCGATCCTAACATCATTATGGTTGGTTGGACAACTATAACTCCAAGAAGGTACGGAGGTCAGATCAAGACGGGATTTCTGCTAGGAGCAGAAATAGGGTTGATGGGAATTGAAGCACATTGGAAGTTGGCAAATGGAGGATTTTGTAGTGGCCAGGTTATGGAAGATAATTTAAAAGACTTTTGAAGTGGAGGATGTGTCAGGCACAAATCATAATCTAATCGAAGTAGCGGAGAGGACACCTGCTAAATGGAAGATATATCAGTGAAGCATAGATGGCAGAATATGGAAGAGGTGGGGATCATAAGGTGATGGGCCATCCTTAGGTGTGTGATGATCGATGGGCTTGACACTGTTTAGGTTTAGTCTATCTCAGTTAAGCTTCTTGCTAACCTATTAGGAGCTGAGGTTAGGCAGCAACAAGGATTGAAGTAACCCCTTACTGTTTTTCCTCACATTAGTAAATTGTCGTAAAGCAGCAGCTTCAAGCTTTTCTATATTTTTGTTTCCCATTGTTAGTCTTTCCATGTGTGTGTGTGTGGTTGTGTGTGTGCTTCTGTCTCTCTTTGACATGTGCCATGCTTCATATGCTGCATAGTGCATACATTGTCAGATTTACAGTTTTTTATAGTTTATTGTACAATCAAGCATGTGAAAAGAGTTGGAAATGGATTGAACAAATAAAAAACAGGAATGATACTAGTGAAGGATAAGTGATGAAAACATAGTTTAGATAGTTTGTAGTGGACGATATTGATAAATATAAACGAGAAGAAGTTTATTATAGAAGTGGGTACGATTGAAAAAAAGAACAAATGGTAGAACTGGTTAGTTGGAGCATAACCTAGATTACTTTAACCTCAGTTGTTATCATGGATAATGATTTAGTTATATGTATTATATTCCGCATTTCACAAATGATAATATGTGCCTTCCTGGCTTGGCCTCTCTTGCTTTCCTGCTATTATACTTGAGCTATTAAAATGAACTTACAGATTTTTCTTATTCAGCTGACTGACATGGTTATCTTTAGGTGGAGTTGCACCCTTTTTGGAGGCAGGACGAAGTTGTAAAGTTTTGTCAAGAGAAAGGTATCCATGTATCTGCTCATACTCCATTAGGAGTACCGACAGCTCCTGGTATGTCAACCACCAGTCCTGGTCTGTCTGACAGTGGATCAGAGGATGAACCTGGAACTCCTAGAATAACATTTAGAAGGTCAAGATCAGTGCATGGACCAATGCTGAAGCTTTCTGTTGTTGAAGATATTGCAGAATGCCACAACAAGACAGCTGAGCAGGTTACTGGCTCTACCTTTTCCTCAATCTTTATCCATAAGTTGATAATCTTTATTAATAAATTGATCATTTACCATCAATCTGTTGAATAAAATAGTCTTGCAGAAGAAACATTTACCACTTGGAAATATCTTACAATTTAGTTTTATTTGTTGAGGAATATGGGGAAGTAAAAACTTCCTAATGCTGAGTTAACTGAAAATTTTCTTTGCTGAAATAATGTTCTGTTTGTATGCTCAATTGTGTCAGTCACTTTTTCTTTTAATGTATGAGAACCTGAATGACTATGTTTTACATATGGATATAAAGAGAAGGTACCTAGTTTAAATTTTCTTAGAGAGCATGTGGAATATTAACTAATCAATCTTAGGAGAGAGGTTGAAAGCTCTTATGTATGATGTGAATAAAATACATACATAATGGTATCTGCAACTATCTCCAACAATTAGAAGATAAAAATAAGAAGCCATTGGCATCCCATATATTTTTCCAGAAGTGATAGTTATCTGATGTGCCCGCATGATTTGTATATGTATTGTCAATTCTGTCTAGAAAATGGATTTTTTGGGATCATGTCCACTTGGAAATGCATAAAAAACTAACAATATATGTTTACAAAGGTTTCTTGGTGAAGATCATGAGGGGTCCAATGATTCGGAATCTGAAATGTAGGGCATTACTCTATGATTTAGGTTGTTGAAGAGAAATGATATATGTTGGATATTGACCTAGGCTAAATTTCAATTCTAAAACTCAGATCCTGAATCCTAGTGAAGGGAAGATATTATTAAAGACAGAAGAGGATTTTGAGAGAAAAATGATTAAACGCTGATGTGGGTCATGGAGTTGGATTACGTGGTTTGAAATGAACAGGGTGGCATGGATAATAAAGATGAGGACATCAATTACAATATCCTTGATTCCTTGTATATAGTATACCATATTCTATGATATTGTGCCTCAGGGTCGTTAGTGCAGTTCAAGGATTTGTATCCTTGTTGCATTCATGCTAGCTCATCTAGTTATTTATCTACATACATGAACTAGTATTTGTTGCTGCTGATCTTGGGACGCCGATGCAGACTGCCTTAGCAGACATGTGAGAAAACAGATAAAAGGTGAGAGCTTGCCGGATTGGCTCCAACTGGGCCTTCCGATGCTTAAGTCAGAGAAGATCTTAGAGGGGATCAAAAGGAGGAAGAAAGAACAAAGAAGCAGAGCCTCTTCTTGCTATGGTGATTTTTATGTTACCTCTTTGGTAGAGGGCCTCTGGGTTTCTTTATAGTTGGAATTCCACATTTGCAGTGAATCATATCTCAACAAACCTAGGATCGTACTGTAACAAATTGCTGATATGGTGTAATAACCTTGAGGATGTGCTGCAATAGCTTGGCATGTGACGGGATTGTTGAGGCCATGTGCAAATTTGAGATGAAGGAACCGAATTGTTTTCTTCATGAGAAGATCCTACTCGACTCGCATCAGTGGTCAAGGTGGTTGAGCTGAGTCGTGAGATATCGGCCTCGGAGGTCGACTGCCCAGGTTTGCTCGTGTCGGTAGAAGAGATCTGACCAAAATGCCTTGTAGAGTTTTAGGATGTGGCTTGACCTCTACATGAGTCATGAGTTGGACGAATCTCATCGTGTCACATCACATTGGTCATTAAATGCCATAACATTGCCTGCCCCCACTACCGAGCTTGAAGCATTTCTTTGATTCGAGCGAAGGAAGTAACCGTCTGTTAGACTCACTGTCACTTTAATGAGGGCATTAACTCCAAAGTGGTGCCTCTTGAAGGATGAGTCCTGATGCTTTGCCTTCTAAGACGTTGTTTGACCATTTGGAGCAATGTTGGTGCGTTGCTGTCCATTGATCTCGATGGGAAAACGACTGAGTGAACCAATTCAGGTTGTCCAGGACGGAGCTCCATGCAAATCCACCATGCTTGAGAAGGCTTTAAGCATCCCCCCCCCATTGTTATGAGAGGAATGTAGAACCTATTCACCAAGTGCTCCAAATCAACCTTAGCTGGTGGTTTTTGCTGCTCTTCCTTTTTTTTTTTTACCTAGGTAGGTGACCTTTCTTTTGATTCTCCCCTTTTACTTTTGCAGGATGGACTCTCCTCGGGAAAGGCATTGCCAAAATTGTATGGAAACACTTCATTTGGCCTTGTGGCTAGCTAGGGAGAAGGCAACCAAGGCAGGGGCCAAAGTTGGATCCCTCAAGAGCAGGCTGGCAGACGAGAAGGATTGGATCTAGGTGGTGCTGCTCAGAGCAGTTGTTATAAAGGAAGAGCTAAGGGTAGCTCGGCTTCGGGTCACCCAGGATGAGAAGAAAGCTTCTCGTGTGGTAGAGAGGTTCATGGCATCAGGGAGCTACCAAGTATGGCGCGTCCTCACTGCGATCGAATCATTTGTGGAGGGCTTTGATGAGTGTTGAAGCCAGGTGTTGAGGCTCGTCCCATGGGCCGACTTAAGAAATCTCGATTCGGCCGCAGACAGTAACGGCGAGGCCGAGGAGCGGGAAGTGACAGTGAGGCCGGGGAGCTGTTGAGCCCCAAGCAATAAGCCTTTGCTAACACCCACCGCACTCTTCTTGGCGCCACCATGGAGGCTCATGACAAGGGTGTAGGGTGGTATCTTGAGTTAGGGGACCTTCGCAGAGTTGTCGGCCTTGTAGAGCCGAAGTGTTACCAGTCTAGATGTTTTTCTCTTGTAATACAGTAGTTTAGTTTGACCTTTGACCTACCGTATAATTACATTATTAATGAAATAAAAGATTACGCGTACCTCTTTGGTCTAGATGATTTGCTTAAGGTCGTCCTGAAGATGCCGAGGTGGACCAGATTTGGCTAGAAACATGTATCTCCGAGGTCAGTTCAATTGGGCCAGAAAGCCAAAATGGAGCTATAGTTAATAAAATCCAGATATCCAAGATTAGTTGAGTACTTTGAGATGAAGCCATAACACCATAATACCCTTGGGACTGGCCAAGAGAGAAAGATAAGGCTGAGAGATGATGATGAGGCGAGATTATAGCAAGATAAGCCAAAATTATAAGCCAAAATGCATTCTGAGCACATAACATCATAATTCTATAGAGTGCATAAGATTTGCAAGAATACCATCGGTACAATTAAGAGATAATTAAAGATTGTCTCGTTGGAGTAGAATATAATTCCTTGCGAGCCTCTTATAAGAAGAGAATACTTGACCAAGGACGAGTATAGGGGCTGGTAGGCCTGCTCGAACCTTGGAGGCTAACGAGCCTTGAGAACACACGAGAACAAGTATAAGGGCTAGCAGGCCTACTCAATCTTCAGGGGCTAACGGATCTTAAGATTACATGAGGACAAGTATAAGGACCGGCGAGCCTTCTCGATCCTCGAGGGCCAACAGGCCTTGAGAATACATGACAACGAGTAAGGGCCATTGGGCCTATTTGGACCTCGGGGGCCAACGAGCCTTGAGAATAATGATGATGAGTATGAGGGCCAGTGGGCCTGCTCGAACCTTGGGGTTCGACAGGCTTTTTGTCGGTGAACACTTCGGGTGATCATGCTAAGCATGCCTCCTAGATTGAGCTAGGATTTTTCAAATAGGAGATCCTCCGAGGTCCCTAACATCCATGAATTGGTACGACCTATAATGCTTTAGCCTCTTAGGTAGGGAATTTGAAACACAATTCCATTATCGATTAGCAATAAAAAATACAAAGATTTAGAGATAGAATTTGTACTGGTTCTTACATTCTGCTGTTGCTAGGGTAAGAAGTTAAGAACTTTTCGAGTTCAGTTGCTCGGCACAGATGCTCCTAGCTCAGTTGGGCTTTACCATCATTTTGCTTAGGCCGAAGGGCTTGGGTTCTGTGAGACACGGGCTGAAGTCGGCAGCCCTCGCCGACTTCAGCCCCGATTCATTGGGGAAGGAGCCGGAACAGAGGATCGCGTGGGCGATCCTCTCCGGCTCCTCCGGAGGGTAAACAAGGCAAGGGCGCCGCGAGATCCCCGCGGCGCCCCTCCTAGTCCATCCACGGCTGATTCACGGCCGTGAATCGGCCGTGGATCTCGCTTGACCGCTGCGATTTTTGCGGCGGAGAACCGTTACGATGGGGCTATAAAGCCCCATCTACTCCTTCCCCTAGGGCATCCCGAGCTCCTCCTCTTCTTCCTTCCCTCCTCCTCCTCTCCGACCGGTGTACCCTCCCGACCGAGCGCCGCCGGATCCCCCTCGCGGCCACCCCCTGTTCTGAGACCCATCTCCTTGGGTTCAAGCGTCGCCGCCGCCGCCTGACACCGGATCGATCTTCCCTTGGCCGAGACCCACCACCTCCGTCGACTGCCGGTGAGCTTTCCTCCTTCTTGCCTTCGTTTTCATGCCAATAACATGATGTTTCTTTTCCTGTTTTGGCCCCATGAACCGAGACCATTCTCGGTTGTTTTCTTCACGCCGGGAGCCGCAGCGGCCGTCGGCCGCCACCATGATCGGCCGGCCATCGATCGGGCGACGGCCCCCAGCCGCCTAGGCCGGCCACCCAGGCCGACCACCCCGTTTTTCCCCCTTCCTCTCTCGGTTTCCATCTCCCCTGTCCATGGGGAGTTTGGGGGAAGAAGGCGGCCCATCACGGGCCAAACTGGGCCCGTTGGGCCCTGTCCATTTCAGGCCCAACTTGGGCGCAGTCCAGCCCGGTTAGGCCCAGTTGGGCCATACCCTATATGGGCCCAATTTGGGTCTATTTGAAATCCGAACCCGAAATCCAGTTCAACGCCGAATCCGAACCCGAACCCGAAACCCAATAGTATTATTTTTGGATTTTCGCTTAGCTCTGAAATTTACAAAGAAATTAATTAAATGTTAACAGGTGAACCTGATCCGCCTGCCTGAAGTAGGAATTAAGCGAGAAGAGGTAAGTGACTTAATACTTCAAGTGTGATTTTCAAATAAATATATTAAATTCTGAAATATGTTTTGTATTTAGTAAAATGGGTATGGCATTTCATTTGAAAATTTTGCTCTGAAATCCGTAAACTATGACTGAAAAATTTATGAAATCTGTTTTTATATATATATATTCTCAGCATGGCTATGATCTGTTCTGTTCTGTTCTGGCCCCGCCAATGGGGATTATACGTTGGACCTGTCGACTTGTATTCTGTGAGGAACCGGTTTCGACACTGCGCCACCGGTGATTAGAATAGTGGTTTCTGGACACCGTTTCCACCGGTGACTAATAATAGTGGTTTCTGGCACTCTGTGCAACCCATGCCGCTGGGTTACGTGGCCGTAGCCTATCATGTTGAGATTATGATATCAGAGTTTTATAAAAACAAAAAAATGATATTATTTGTGATTTGTTTCAAACATTATCCTGTATTTTGATCTGATATGCTCTGACCCCACTCTGGGGTATTTTGTTGCTTACTGAGCTAGTGTAGCTCATTATTCTGTATTCTCCATTTTTCAGATCCAGAGGCTTGATCGCACGGGATTGGGGAGTGCGTTAGAGATTTCGATGATTCTTCAGTTATGTTCCTTGCTGAACGTTTTCAAAAGATATTGGCTATCGCTCCGATGAGTGGTTGATTACCGTCCTGCATTTTGGGAGTTCGCCTGCCTCAACCAGAGCTCCGGTGATCGCTTATGTACCATTCAAGGTATCCTCGTCGGACGAGGGCTTCAGTCTTGTCTTTTAGTTGAAGGCATCCTTTTGTGTCGTGCACATGATTTTTGAGGAATTGGCAATATCTTCCAATGCCCCTCTTCTTGGCGAGGGTTCGCAACTTTTGAGGCCAATGTATGTAGTCTCGGTCCTAGATCTCCATTAGAATTTGGATTTTTGGCGCATTGAGAGGAGTATACGTCTTAAACTTAAGTGGTGGACTTCGAGTTGGTGTAGCACTTTGCTCTTCTCGACTGTGTTTTCTCCTCGGATTGTCCTTCTTGCAATTTGTTGCTTATGGTCTCGTTTTTCCGCTGATTCCTTTCGAGCAGCAAGGGTTTCCTTGGCATTAATGTACTTGTTTGCCTGAGTTAGAGGTTCAGCCAAATCCTTTGGAGGCCTCTTCTCTAAAGCCTATTTAATCATTGCGGTTATTGCAATGGAATGATCCAGCTCGTGCACCTCTAACTCCTCGGTGTTGAACTGATTGATGTAGTTTTGGAGGGACTCGTCTTCCCATTGTCTGATACCGAACAAGCTTATCGAATCTTTTCTCCATCTTCTGCTACAGATGCAATGGTTGGCGAACTGGCAGCCGAGTTGATCGAAGGAACAGATCGAGCCTAATTGGAGGTTTGAGTACCAGAGTTAAGCCGCTTTCCTGAGCGTGGCTGGGAATGCCTGGCACATCACAGCTTCGAAGCTCTCAAGATGATCCATTAGATTTGTGGTGCCATCATAGAGCTCAAATTAGAGTACTTTAAACTCCTTTGGTAGGGGGCTCCTTAATAATTTCTTTGTTGAAAGGAGATTTTTTCATTGTCTCGTGATTGTCTCCAGCTTCGACCTTTCGCTCCTATATGGCTTTGATTTGATTGCCCATCTTCTCAATTCTGTAGTTGAGGTCTGCTTCCCACCCAGAGACTTCTTAGTTGATGCGGAGAGAGATCGTTGGGACTGGAGCTGGCTCTGGAAGGAAAGTGGGAGTGACATTGTTTTTAACCTCTTCCATGACCTTTGGGATGGAGTTAACTGCTACCTTAGGCTAGATCATCTCAATGACTTGTCTGGCCCGCTAAAGGAGGGGTGATCTGCTGTTGCAGTCTTATACCATCGACATAAGAACTTGTACCTGCTCAACTAGTAGATTGAGCCGCTTGGCATCAATAGTCTATGCACCTAGTTAAGGGGGTGGAGACCTTGGGGAGCTGTGCGGGGAGCGTTGGAAATCAAGAGGGTTCATACTCACAAATTACTCTATGGAAGAAAATTGGAGAGGATTTTAGGCACACATAAATAACTTGTATTCCACTGACTTCAAAAAACAACTAGAGTACATGAATATTTATAGACACCATTAGATGGTCTTTTAACCTTCCCTAATTGAATTGGTCATTACACCATACATAACCCCAAATAAATCTCAAATAACTCCCTCTAAATAAAACCCTTATAACTCCATGTAACTCCCACATGACTAAAAACCCAAAAGACATGTAACTCCTGACCATACTAATATGCAATTACAGAGAATAAAACCATAAGTTACTAATATTAAAAACTAAGTTTAGTAACCAACACCCGTCCTTAAACTTGGTTTTGCAACTCCAAGCAAACTCCTAAACTTGCAAAAAGTTTCACTCTTGAGGGGCTTAGTAAAAATATCGGCAATTTGATCTTGAGACTGTCGGGTTACCCTCGCACGCATTGCGACGATCGCAACGGAAACACACATGCGGGGTTGTTCATCACACGAACAACCCAGAGAAGGTAGATTTCAAAAAAAATTCTGAGTTCTCTAACTCAGAAAATTATGAAATCTAAAAGATAAATTAAAATTAAATCTTAATTATTTCAGATCTACAATTAAAAATTGTAAAGATCAAATCTTTACCTTTGAGCGGGTAGATCTTCACCGTTATCTGATGATCGTGGAGATCGGGTTCGCTTGAAGCCGCACAAATGTCCGGCCTCTACGGGTATCCACACGAAGATCTGAATCGATCAAGGTCGTGATCTCACCGGGGTGCTAGCTCCCTTCAGAGATCCCTTTTGATGGTTGGAACTCTTCTAAGCAATCAACTCTTGATTGCTCTCAAGAGGAGAAAGGAGAAGGAAGAAACACTTTCTTTCCTTTTCTTTACCATGGAAGAAGGAGGGAAGAGAGGAACACCTTCCTCTCTATGTTTTCTTCTTGTCTTGCGGATGGAAGAAGGAAGAGGGAGCCTTGCTGCCTTTTTCCCTTGCTTGCTGTGGAAGGAAGAACAGGAGAGGGGAGGAGGCCGCCAACATGAAACAAGAAGCAAGGGGGGTCGGCCCCCTTCTCCTTTGTCTTATGCTTGCCCTAGGCGTGGCCTCCTCATATATATAGGAGGAACCACGCCAAAACGGGTCTCGCATCCTGGACACCCGGGATGAGTGTCTCGGACACCCGGAACGCGCGTGCGCATCCCGGCCAACCGGTACGCGGATCCCGGGAGTATCCAAGGAAAGGAGGGGCTCTTACTCATCCCTTATAATCCTAATCAAATTAGGATTTAGGTGGCCCTTGGTTCATTGAATTCTAATCTAATTAGGACCCAATTAGTCTCCCTATTTGATTCAAGATCCTTATCCATAAGATTAAATCAATTGTGACTCTTGGAGTCCTAATCTAAATAGGACCCTATTGGATCATGACTTAATTGAACTCTTCAATCCTAATCCAATTAGGAGTCATTTTCATCTATTAGACCAATCATTAATTAGGACTCTAGAAATCCTAATGAAGACTTTAGGAATCCTACTCCAAGTAGGACTTTAATAATTTGAAGTCCTAATCCAATTAGAACTTTAGGAGTCCTACTCCAAGTAGGACTCTTGAACCTTATCAAATAAGATCGAGCCCAATTAATTAAGTCCAATTGATTCAATCAAATTGCAATCCAATTGCAATTAATTCATTCTTCAACGCACTAACTCTTAGTGGGTTAAACCAATGATCAATCAAATTGACAATTACAAACTATTGTGATTCCAAATCATAATCAAATCATCAGATTGATCAGATTCTCTATTGTGTGTGATCCCATAGGTTCTATTCTGTCTGGTAGTGAGATATATTGTGATCCCTATCGCAATATCATTGAAACTCCTTTCAATGGGTTGGAACAATTCCAACTCTTCTCATTCGGGTTTGCTGATAATCAAGTGAATGCTTTTGAGTCTCACAATCCACCAGTGACACCTAGCAGCATGTAGTGGCGACCTAGCAGAATCGAATAGATGAATCTCTAGGTGCAATTAGCGTATGATACAATTCCTCTATTGTGGAACCCGACAGGATGGAGGTCATGGATCACTCGTCAAACCCCGTCATCTGTCATATGTCAAGATTTATTCGACTCTAGTTCGAGATTGGAAAACTCTTTTCAAAAAAGTACTTTGGCCAAGGATTTACGAACTCAGTCTCATAAATTACATAGGTTCTATCCTAATTTATCAAGGCCGATAGATTCCATCTAGATGCACCCCTACTCCTACAATGAACCTACTGCAGCCAATCTGCACCAAAAAAACCCAAATGGATAGGGCCCATATTTATGTGCTCGTCAAACTATAACAACCTCACTGTGAATAGCCGAGGCATCGCAGGTCAAAGGACCAGTCATACAACTGCAGCATCAATTAAATCACTGACGAGTGGATAGACATCCAAGTGACTACTTGCTATGACCACGCTCAGTACCCTTGTTCTCTAACAAGCACTTGCACAATTCCTCCAGTATCTCCACACTATGGACTCAAGACTCGTCCATCAAAGAAAGTGATATGTGCACTAATCTTAGCGGATCGATCACCGTCCTCGTGATGATCCATCGATCAAAAGCAATTTAAGAAATAATCACCAATGACACATCAAATTCTCAACTCTTGAGAATATGTATCATCTTATTAAATTTTTGGACGACTCATGGACACATAAGAACTTGAATGAAAAGAATGCCCAACTTAATAAATTCATAATTAGGTCAAGTACAAATTTATATCCCATAACAAAATAATACGTCAGCCAAATTGCCTTCTAAGGCATACTTCTAACAGAAACTTCATGTACTTGAGATTCACTTCCTTAGCCATACATTCTTTAATGAAATGATACTTTGTATCGATATGTTTGCTTCGCTCATAAGATACCGAATTTTTGGCTAATGCTATTGCCGATTTGTTGTCTACAAAAATCTTCGTTGGTTCTTCTGGTAACATATGAAGCTCCTTTAACAAATACCTTAGCCAAATGGCTTGACAAACACAACTTGAGATGGCAACATACTCTGCTTCACAAGTAGAAAGCATAACAATAGGTTGCTTTTTTGAAGACCATGTAAAAGCAGCACTTCCCACTAAGAAAATATATCCTATCGTACTTTTTCTTTCATCCACATTCGGCCCAATCACTATCTCAATATCCAACAAGTGTGAAGTTATCAACAAATGAATAAAATAGGCTATAATTAAGGGTACCTTTTATGTAGTGGAGAATTCTGTTGGCCACCTTCAAATAGGATGAAATAGGAGCTTCCATATACCGACTAACAAGTCCAACCCCAAAACGAATATTGTTGCCCAAGATAACAACCCAAGAGGGGGGTGAATTGGGTTTTCTAAATTTTAGGACCTTACTTAAGATGATAGATGTATTAGTAATTTAGCTTGTGTTAATTATATAGGTGCAGTGGAATCAAAAAGAACACAATGCAAACACATAAGAAGTATATTGGTTCGGTGCTCTCCAAAGCACCTACGTCCACTCTCCAAGCATCCCCTTGGAAATTTACTATAATCCCGCGGATTACAGTTGGATTGTTTTACCGGGCTCACAATCCAAAAATCCTACAATTGTTTTTATGGGATCACCAACAACCTAACTGTTGGTTTTACGGGCTCACCAACAACCTACACCGTTGGTTTTACAAGCTCACCAACAAACCTTACAAGAAATGAAAGAGAGGAAGTTTAAAGCTCCTAAATGAGCAAGAAATACAATAATGCACTTAAAGAAGAGTTAAGAAAATATTTATCGCTTTGTAGATTGCTCTTCTCTTCTTTGCCAATGTTGCTTCACTCCTCAAGGGATTGGTAGAGCTTTTGAATGCACTTGAATACTGCTCAACCACCTTCTTTCAGAATTTAAATGAAGCAAAATTGATGAAGACACTTGAACTTTCTTTTCTTTTGAATGCACTCTTGATTTTTGCAAAAGATTCTTTCCTGATGAATAGTGCCTCTTAAATACTTCTCCAACCTCTAATAGTCACTCCGTAGCTGTTGGAATGGAGAAACTAGCCGTTTCTAGCTGTTGGAGACTCAAAATATACTTTTGCAGAACTAGCCATTTTGCTGTTAGTTGTGCTGGGGTCGATCCAAGCAAATCTGGGGTCGACCCAAGTTACTGTTCCACAGACTGTGGTCGGCTCATGTTTTTCTGGGGTTGGCTCCAGCTACAGTGGGGTCGACTCAAGCTTGGTTGGAGTCGGCCCTCTCAGGGATTCCAGAGACTTGTTTTTCTGTCATTGGGCTAGGGTCGACTCAACTTCTCTTGGGGTCGACTCGAGCTACAGTGGGGTCGACTCAAGCTTTTCTGGGGTCGGCCCTCTCAGGGATTCTAGAGATTTGATTTTCTGACTCTTCAGGCTGGGGTCGACTCATGCTTTTCTGGGATCGACCCAAGCTACAGTGGGATCGACTCAAGGTTATCTGGGGTCGACTCTCTCAGGAATTCCAGAAACTTGCTTGTCTGGCTCTTTTGGCTGGGGTCGGCTCATCCTTTCTTGGGTTCGACTCAAGCTGGGGTCGACTCATGGTTTCTTGGTGTCGACCCAAGCTCTGTACTATTCGTGCCATTTTGTGCCAGAATATGCCAAATCGTGCCAGGATCGACTCCATTACTTCTAGGGTTGACTCTATCTCTGTGCCAAGTGTTCCAAGGGTGTGCCACTTGTTCCAAGATGTGCCAAAAGTATCAGGGTTGACTCCAAACTGACTGGGGTCGACTCTAACCCTGTTTTTCTGTACTTGAAAGTTAGTTTAGCACATCAAAGTAATAAAAGGATATTCCAATTAATTTAGGATGAATGACACATTCAAGTTTCATTTATATAACTAACAAAAATACGGAAATATCCCTTATAAAGAAAACTTCACTCTTAGTTTGGTCAAACTGAAAATTTGATTTTCTCTCAAATTCTGCTAATAGAATTTCCTTGGAAGAATTCTTGAAGGCTGTTATAAAACATGGTAGATGAGTATATCATGAATGTATCAAGATTGTAGGATGTATCGAGAGTATATCACTTTTCTCTTTTTTGAGTGTCTATTTACTTGATTAAGCTTGTTAATTGCAATGGTACTTCCATATGGCCTTCATGGTTTTGTAAACATCAAAATAACATTCTGATTCTCAAATATCCGGTCTTGCGCAAGTTAAATATCTTAAACTTCTAACAAGACTTTTGAAGAATGTAGGATCTACCTTTTCTCCATCTTCATATCTTGATAATTTGACTCCACATTCCACGGGAGTGCTCACCGGGTTGCTATCATCCATCTTGAACCTTTTGAGAACTTCTTTAGCATAACCTTCTTGAGAGATGA
Source organism: Phoenix dactylifera (assembly GCF_009389715.1). Lineage (NCBI taxonomy): Eukaryota > Viridiplantae > Streptophyta > Magnoliopsida > Arecales > Arecaceae > Phoenix > Phoenix dactylifera. The sequence continues at coordinate 285,085 of NW_024067880.1, forward strand.
AAATTCCATCTTCCATTTGCTTCACTTCAATGCCCAGGTAGTAAGCCATAAGGCCAATGTCTATCATCTAAAACTCTTGAGACATAACTTGCTTGAATTCTTCAAACATACTAGAATTATTGTCAGTAAAAATCAAGCCATCTACATACAAGCAAACCACGAATATATCTCTATTATCATTGACCTTTGTGTAAAGGGCATGCTCATAAGGACATCTGGTGAACTTGTTGTCTTGGAAATACTTGTCAATTTTGGTATTCCAGGCTCTTGGTGCTTGCTTCAAGCCATACAAGGCTTTCTTTAATTTCAAAACTTTATCTTCTTGCCCTTTCACAATATATCCCAAAGGTTATTTCACATAAACCTCTTCTTCAAGAAAACCATTCAAGAAAGCAAACTTCACATCCATTTGATGGATTCTCCAATTGTTTTGTGCTGCCAAAGAAATAATTAATCTAATAGTTTCCAAACGAGCAACGGGTGCAAATACCTCATCATAGTCGATCCCGGGCTTTTGGTTGTATCCCTTGACAACAAGTCTTGCCTTGTGTCTCTCAGCTTCTCCTCTTGAATTCTTCTTTGCCTTGTACACCCATTTGACTCCGATTGCTTTTTGCCCGTCCGGAAGAGTGGTGAGCTCCCAAGTTTCATTCTTCTTTATGGCTTTAATTTCTTCATTTATAGCATCTCTCCACTTCTTGTCTTGAGTTGTTTCTTCAAAGTCTGTTCACTACCAGCAAAGACAAAAAAGTGTTAAATTACTTAATCTTTCCGTTACCTCATCTGTGGCATCATATATGTCTTGAAGACTTCTTGTGCCTTTTGGTCCTTCACTTGAACTTGCCTCACTTGATGATGAGATGATTGCACTTGAGCGGATGATGGAGGTGTTGAAGGTGGAGAAAGGGGTTCCAAGACTTGACTTCCTTGCTCCTCTTCAAAGAAAGGAAAAAAGTCATACTCTTCTTTTGGAGAATTCCAATCCCATGAACTTGTTTCGTCAAATTCAACATCTCTACTAGTGATGGTCTTGTGACTTCTTGGATTGTACAGCTTGTAGCCCTTGGATCTTGCATCATAACCGATGAAGACTAATTTTTCTCTCGCCATCTAGCTTAGAGCGCTTTTCATCCGGCACATGTGCATAGGCTATGCTTCCAAAAACATGCAAATGAGAGACACTTGGTCTTCTTCCACTCCATGCTTCTTGTGGTGTTTGATTTGGCACACTTTTGGTACAACACCGGTTGGATAAGTTCACCGCACAATTAACGGCTTTGGCCCAAAAATCTTTGGGCATATTCTTGCTTTTTAACATACTCTGAATTGTTAAAGAATGGTGAATTCCATTTTTCTCACAAATGCTTTTGAAAGCATTTGATGTGAAATCACTTTCTCTATCGAATCGTATAACCTTTATACCAAAACCACTTTGTTTCTTAACAAGTGCCTTGAGTCTTTTAAATGCTTCAAACACCTCCGATTTTTCTTTAAGAAAATAAACCTAAGCTTTTCGGCTTAAATCATCAATAAATAAGTGAAAGTACTTGTTCTTATCAAAAGATGGTGGATTGAATGGACCACAAACATCCGAATGAACAAGTTGTAGTGGTTCCATTGCTCTTGTACTAGCTTCTTTTGGAAAGCTTTTTCTTGATTGCTTGCCAAAGAGACATCCTTCACGAAGTTGATTTGGGTGGTCAATAAAGGGCAACCCATTCACCATATCTTTCTTGGCCAATAATTCTAGTCCATCAAAATTCAAGTGCCCAAGCCTCAAGTGCCAAAGCCAAGTTGGATCTTCAACACAAGTTTTCAAGCATTTAGCAACATCGGTTTGAAGGTTGAGCAAAAACATGCGGTTTCTTGTCATTCTAACTTTGGCCACCAAACTTCCTTTTTGATCTCTTATCGAAAGACTAAGATGTTTCATTTGAATATCATAGCCTTTCTCTAAGAATTATCATAAGCTCAAAATATTATTTTTCATGCTTGGGACATACAAAACATCAGCAATAAATTGATGACCATTTTCAAGCGAATCAAAATTGTACCTTTTTCCTGGATCGAAACTTTGGAAGAATCTCCAAAAACCACATTACCACTTGCAGTTTCATCCAGCTCCACAAATTTGCTTTTGTCACCGCACATGTGGTTGCTAGCCGCATTGTCAAGATACCATAAATCATGATATTCGTTTTCTTCTCCTTTGCATGCCAACAACAAAGTTTGCTCTATCTCTTCATTTTCAACATAGTTAACTTCTTCTTCGGCATTTTGAGAAGGACTTCTACACTCCAAAGCAAAATGACCATATTTTTACAATTATAGCAACGAATTCTAGATTTATCATACCTCCCTCCATTTGATCTCGAATTGTTTCCTCTTCCACGTCTTCTTAATTGATACCATTCTTTCTTCTTTTCTTTTTTGTTGGATGATCCACGACCACCTCTTCCTCTACCACGTCCATTTTCACGTCCATGACTTCTTTCGCCTGTCCCACTACGATCTTCTTTCTCTTTCAAAGAGATTTTTGTTTGTAACATTTGCTCTAAAGTCTCTTGCTTTTTGACAACCTTCTCTTCATGAGCTTGTAGTGACCCCATGAGTTGATCGATTGTCATGGAGTCTAGATCTTTGGACTCTTCAATGGCTACAACAATAAAATTGAACTTGGGATCCAATGAACGAAGGATTTTTGCAATAACCCTCGTATCACTCACATTTTCACCGTACCTCCTTAGTTGATTTATGACGGTCAACACCCTTGAAGAGTAATCTGAGATTGATTCAGATTCTTTCATATGTAAGGCTTTGAATTCACCACGCAAAGATTGAAGACGAATCTTCTTGACTTTGTCAACTCCTTGATTGGAGTTTTGGAGAATCTCCCAAGTTTGCTTCGAAGAAGTTGCATTAGCAACTCGTTGTAGCATGCCATCATCCAAACATTGATGGATGATCATGATGGCCTTCCAATCCTTCTTTCTTGTGCCTTGTAAGGACTCTTTTTGAGTTGGAGTCAAGGAATCATCGTTCTCCGATTCCTTGTAGCCTTTGTCAACGATCTCCCACAAATCTTGAGATCCTAAGATTGCCTTCATATGGGTATACCAATTTACATAGTTATCCTTGGTGAACCGCAGCATTTGAAACGGAAGCATTCCCTTTGCCATCGCTCTTTCTTACAAGAAAAGTCTTGGCTCTGATGCCACTTTTGTTGGAAATCAAGAGAGTTCACCCTCACAAATTACTCTATGGAAGAAAAGTGGAGAGGATTTTAGGCACACATGAATCACTAACTTCAAAAACCTAGAGTACATGGATGTTTATAGGCACCATTAGATGGTCTTTTAACTTTCCTAATTGAATTGGTCATTTACACCATATATAACCCCATATAAATCTCAAATAACTCTCTCTAAATAAAACCCTTATAACTCCATGCAACTCCCATATGACTAAAAACCCAAAAGACATGTAACTCCTCACCATACTAATATGCAATTATAGAGAATAAAACCATAAGTTACTAATATTAAAAACTAAGTTTAGTAACCAACAGGGAGTTGTTGGACTCTGGCTGAATGGCTCCTAGGTGGTTGTTCCTTTTGAGCTTCAGGGCTCTTCTTTTTTCTCACAGATGGTGCCAATCTGTTGCCGTTGACCTAAAGATGCTGATGCAGACCGCCTCCGTGGACTTGCGAGACAATGGACTAAAGGTGAGAGCTCGCCGGTTAGCTCCGATCAGCCCCTTCGATGCTTAAGTCAGAGAATATTTTAGAAGAGAACGAAAGGAGAAAAGAATAGAGAAGCAGGGTCTCCCCTAACTATGGTGATTTTTTGCGTTCTCTTTGGTAGAGAGCCTCTGAGATTATGTATAGCTAGGATCCTGCATCTTCAGCAAATCATATCTCAATAAACTCGGGGTCACGCCATAACATGATGTGGCGTAACAACCTTGAGGATGTGTTGCAATAGCTTGGCATGTGATGGATTATTGAAGCCATGTGCAGATTTGAGGTGGAGGGACCTGAGGATGATAGTGTTATTTTGATGATTAACAAGCAATAATCAAGAGTATGTTACAAGTTAATTCGATACTTCATTTATAAGTCTGTTACTCTCAGTATATTTGTATAAATGCATTTCATTGTTTATTTGGATGAATCTAACCTTGAGTTGCAGCAAAGTGTGGATTGAGTCGACCCCAAGGATGATTGGGTCGACCCCGGCACATCAAGAAAGCATCTGGCACACTTCTGCAAAAATGGCACGGATGAACAGTAGTTGGGTCGACCCAAGGAAAGCATGAGTCGACCCAAACCTCAAGCCTCTCAAAGACTCAAGAAAACAGTTCTCTCGAAACACTGAGAGGGTCGACCCAAGAGGAAGTTGAGTCGACCCAAGCTTGAGTCGACCCAAACACTGAGAGGGTCGACCCAAAGGCAATGACAGAATACATGACAGAAAAGGTTCTCTGAAAACCCTGAGAGGGTCGACCCAAGTGGAAGTTGAGTCGACCCAACTGAACCTTGAGTCGACCCAAAGAAATGTTGAGTCGACCCAAGTGAAGGAAGGCTGAATTGCAAGTTTCTGTGGTTCTGAGAGGGTCGACCCAAGGAAAGGTTGAGTCGACCCAAGTGAAAGTTGGGTCGACCCAAGGACAGGTTGAGCCGACCCAAGCACGGGCAGAAGCATAACGGCTAGTTCTGCAGAAGTACTTTTTGTCCTTCCAACAGTGAGTAACGGCTAGTTTTTGAATTCTAACCATTGGGGCTTGTCCAATAGATGAAGGAAACTATTTAAAGTGGCACTATTCATCAGAGAGAATATCCTTTTTGCAAAATATCAAAGAGTACACAAGAAAGACAAAGTGCCCTAATCTTCTTCATCCAAGTGCTTCATTCAAGAGTCAAAAGAAAGTGGTTGAGCAGATTCAAAGAGTCATTAAGAGCTCCATCCACCCTTGAAGAGTGAAGCATCCTTGACAAAGAAGAGAGAAGTCACATCAAGCGATAACTATTCTCTAAACTCTTCTTTGTAGATTATATTGTTATATTTGCTCATCTAGGAGCTTAAATCTTCTTACTTTGGTTATTAAACTCCTTGTAAAGGTTAGTTGGTTAGCCCGCAAAACCAACGGTATAGGTTGATTGGTGAACCCGTAAAACCAATTGTATAGAAATGTGTTCGCTCAAGAAAAGCTCCAGAAGATGTTAATCGTAAATAAGAAGATTGTTTACGAAGAAAAACTAATACAAATTCGCATTCAGATACATAAGAATTATATGGGAACCAATATGGGGTGGAGATAAACGTATCTATTTATCTACGATCGAATTATATTTCTTCGATGCATCATTGTCAATATGAATCCAATGTTAAGAAAACAAATTTAAATAAATCAAATAATTAAAAAAAGCGCGTACCGTACTTTTATGTTTACGAGCCAAAGTTTCGTTGGTGAGCCCGAAAAACCAACATAGGTTCGTTGGTGAGCTCGTAAAACCAACATAGGTTTTTGGTGAACCCGGAAAACCAAAGTGTAAAGGTTTTTGGATTGTGAGCCCGGAAAACAATCCAATTGTAATCCGCGGGATTATAGTGAATTTCCAAGGGGTCGCTTGGGGAGTGGACGTAGGTGCTTAGGAGAGCACCGAACCACTATACTTCTTGTTGTTTGTATTATGATTTGTTTTAATTCCACTAACTCATCAATTAACATAAGTAAGATAGTTAAAATTAAGAGAAACCAATTCACCCCCCCCTCTTGGCTTGTCACCTTGGGCAACAGGACCAGTTGCTTCCTTCGTAGGAAGATCCTGCTTGGCTCAAATCAGTGGTCAAGGTGAGCTAAGAGATATTGGCCTTGGAGGTCGGCTGCCTTAGGTCTGTTCGTGTTGGCAGAGGTGGCTTAACCAGAATGTCTTGGCGAGTTTCTGGAGGCATGATGGACGAATCTTATCATGCCACATCATCTTGGTTATTAAATGCCATAACAGTAATAAAGCAATAAGCATTGACAAGTACAATTGGTGGTACATGACTGTAGCATGCTTAACTCTTCTTATTTTCTGTCTAGGCATCCTAAATCTTATTTCCATTTAATTGTCTAACAACTATGATGATATTTTTTTTGTACTTTTTTAATGAGGATTTGAAATCCTACTCTCTAGTTTGGACACATAAAATGTTGTCATTCGATATCATATCAAAGGTTACAATTCATCATAATTCAAAATAAATAAGATCCATGCAATATTATCAGTATATAAACATGGCTGGCACTGAAATACATGAACATCGCCTACAATGGAGTGTCAATTTGTAAACATAGATGGATGTCTTTCACCAGTTTTATTATGAATTTTAAGCTTAGTTTATTGTTTGTGTGTAAAACATACTTGTCTGGTATTAGTTTGCATTAAAAAAATATTTGAAATTGTTGTGCACATGTTGAATGTAGGATTTTAAAGATTAGTTTAAAGCAAAGTTTTAAATCTCAAACAAATGGTACATTACCAACCCTGTATGATCGGCAATGTCAAAAAAATTGTGATTCTGCATGAACCCCATATCAACTCGAGGGTGTCAACTGGTTCAGCACACTAAATAGATATGGGAGGCATACCCTATCTCATACCATACTTGTATGTGAATGGTACAGGAGCATACCATGGGTTTTGACACTATGGTATATAACTTTATTTATTTGTCTACAACATGTGTGCATACTAGTATCAAGCAATTAAAATTGGTTTGACTAAAAACTTAGCATATCATATTGAATCATTTTACAAATTTGTGTATCTCCCCATCGAGATTTGTGCCAACCATGGTATGCTGAACCGGCCCGTACCAGCCGGTTTAGCATGTACCGTACCTGTCCGGGCCCTGACCGGTACGGTTCAGCCGTGGAAAACGGTACATAGCCTGTACCGACAGAATCTCGCCGGAGCCAGAAAAGAAGAAGATAAGGCGAGAGTGAGCGGGGGAGGGAGGGAGAAGAAGAGGCCTCCGTTGTCATTGGAGGGCCTCGGGGCCGCGGCGGAGGCTGCGGGGGCGCGGCGGAGGCCGAGGCCGTGGCCATGTCCTCTGTTTCTTTCGAAATAGGGGATGCGGCCATGGAAATAAAATTGGAGTTTTTTAAGTGAAGTCGGCAAAACGCTTGCCGACTTCACTTAAAAATTCTCAAATTGTTTAATTTGAAGATTTCTAAGTAAAGTCAACAAGAGAGTCGTCGACTTTGCTTGAAAAATTTCAAATTTTTTTCTGCGGCCATGTCGAAATAGGGGCGTAGCCGTGGCCTCGGCCTCGGCCTCGGCCGCCCCCCCCCGCGGCCTTCCGCTGGCGGTGGAGGCCTCTCCTTCTCCCTCCCTCCTTCGCTCGCTCTCTCTTTCACCTCGTCTTTTTCGGCTCTGGCTCTTGGTACGGGCCCGATATCGAAACGGTACCGAGGACGATGAGCCGGTCTAGTAGGCCACCGGTACGCCTACCGGTACCGGTTCGGAATACCTTGGTGCCAACTGTGGGCATAATATGCATGACATGCCAACACTTTCCCAGCATAAGCTGGATACATGATACTTTAATCCTTGATGGAGAATAGGGTATTGGACATGAGCAGCGGAAAGGGAAGGAGGGTTGTTATGCACTGTTGCCTTTCTCTCAGACCTGATGTTTTAATGTAATGAAGACTGCTGTTGGTTGTGCTGGAAGGAAAGATGAAGCAGAACAGAAATGGAAAAATGAATGACAGGAGGTAAGAGGAAGATGGCTAGGAGAGTGAGGCTAATGGAAATTGAAGTAGTAATTTTGTAATGGAGAGGGCAGAGATATTGTGAGCAAAGAAATTTTCCTTAAAACCTTTTGTGCAAGTATCATAGATGTCACCTTTGAACAATTTCATATGATGGTTAAATCTGTGGATTCCATGGGAACTCCAGTTAGGTAAAAAGCTTGTTGAAATGCCACATGCGGTAGGAAGAAGCAAAAGCCTTACATTTATGATCCTACTTTGTGACTGGAAATTTTGCTTTCAATAGGTTAACAGAGAATAGGGATCAAAGTAGGTCATACCATATTGAACCGGGCGGTATGGAGTATATATTGTACCATACTAGTTTGGTATTGGTACATGGTATGGGGGGTATACCGATATTCGGTATGTTGAACTGGCCCCCTATCAGGCATAAGGTGGTTTTGGTATAGGGCCCGGTGCTGAGACATGATGAGAACTTTTTGTTTGTTTGTTTGGTTTTTAATTTTTTTAAAAGCTTGAGAGCTATAGGAAAGCTAAATGCATTGCGCTCTAGTATAGTCCTTTGCTGCAGAATCATAATGTAACTTTGTTGAAGCTCAATCTTGAGGTTAAAACTACTAGGGAAAAACAAATTATCTTACTTTCCTCAGAATCCTTTGTGATGTATCAGATTCACTTATTAAGATCCAGGCGTCATTTGTGAAGGAGAAATCACAAGAAAATATTTTATGCACATAGTGCGTGTGAATGTCTATGTGCAGGCACACACATGCATGATCATATATGCATGTGCATGACTGTGTGCGTGTAGACATGCATCTGTATGTCCATATGTATTATGTAGTTCGTTATACATGTACATGCATGCATATAGGGAAACAGAAGAGGTCAATGATCCTACATAAAATTTTTGGGATATCAGAATGTTCTAGAAGGTAATTTCTGGTGTCCTTAGATCCTCAAATTTGTAGGGCTGGTGGAATCCCTCATCCTGCCGCTCTCTTAAATACTATGCTCCTCAACTCTTCCAAGCATGAGAGGAATTTGATAATAGGGAAATCAGGCTGTTTAGGGAAATCAGGCATCCAAACAAGACTTCGATACGTAATTTGATGCTGATGTAATCCAAATTATATCTAGGGTCTTAAACTTAGTTCTTTTCTTCCATCAGGTGTTTTCTGTTTTAAAGATTCACAGGTTGCCTTTTCTTTTTCCTAGTTTTATTGATTACTTTTTCTAGTGTACTCTGCTGCCTTTCGAAGTAAGTGTGCAAAATTCCACTTTAGGTGTGCAAAATTCCACATTGGAAACTAATTTCAAGCTACAGCTGTCAGAGTCTACAAAAGTTGGGCCAAACTTTGGTGATGATAATAGAATTTTTCAGTTTGGGTCATATATGGTGGTGGACAAATGGTTTTGAAATCTTAGCTCCAGTGTTGGGCTTGATATCACTTGAACTTGATGTGGACTCCAGATCACCTAAAATGGTTGTTCTTTAGAGAGAATAAAGGAGACTGGAGCCATAAATTTGAGAAAATTTCCCTGGGATCTACAAAAAGGTGTGACTGGTGAGATTTCTGGTTGTAATGCTTATGGACAGAAAGTTGATGAGGACCTTTTGCTTTCTCTGTGTTTCATGGCTGATATACGGGCTTGAGGGAGTCACCCTTTAGTTATGGAACCTTACCCCTTTGTTTGTGTTTCTTATATATAAATATATTTCAAATTTTAGGTTTCTTTTCTCAAATGTGATCATAAATCATATTTATTTTTTCATAATGATCATTGGATCATCAATATCATTTATATATATTTTTTTGAGTCTTCATTTATATTTTACTTTTGAATGAATTTGTATGCATTCTCATTGATGGCATTTGTACTTCATTTATTATAGGTCATCCTGAGATGGGGGCTACAGCGAGGAACTAGTGTGCTCCCATGCAGCCTAAAGTCGGAGAAGATCATCAGAAATATAGATATTTTTGATTGGTCACTTTCGGATGCGGAATGGAATAGGTTGAACGAGATTGAACCACAGGTATGCCTTTTTGGAAATTGGCCTGTGAACACATCTGAAAGTGGGTTTCTGTCAGGAAGCGGTCCTCTCCAGGCAGTGCACGAAATGGAAGATGATACTGAATGAGATTCTTGATCCCTACTACTATCTCCTGAGATATTATAAACTATAAGAAATTATCATTTTAGACGTGAGAGATTTTACAAATATTTCTGGACCATCAAAAATTGATGGAATTCTGTCAAGCTTTTCTGTTAGTTTCTGCTTTCACTTCATGTAGTAGCGTGTAATATTTTTGCTTCAACTTTTCCTGTAAAAACTGTCCCCCCCCCCCCAAAAAAAAAGTAAAAAAAACTTCCCTTATGTCAGCACTTCAACAACCTTCAACTCTAAAAGATCATTATCTAAGCCTTTTCCATGTCAGGCTGTTATCAGACTGGTTCTCCAAAGCTGGGTTGATCATTTTGCAGCGCATGCAAATGTGTGGCAACTTTTGGTTGTTACAAGACTAATTGACTCAATTGATACTAAGGTGGAGATCAATTCAGTGCATTTATGTGAATTTTGTAACAGCTAAAGGAGTCTCTGGATTCAACTTTTTATGCCATCAGATGAAAAACTTCGAAGTAATCTCTGGATTCTATTTCATTTTCATTGACAGAACTAAAATTTTTATCTGATATGCTTATATCGCGCCTCCGCTATCATTTTCCTGGTTAGCAAAGATATCTTTTATTGTTGTTGCTTAATGTGATGATCAAATCACTGTCATTATCCACATATTTGTGATGATCATACCACCTCTTAGCTGCAAGCATGGAGGCCATGGTAGGTGTCATTACTGAATTCAAGCAAAAATTGACTGCATCGATTTCTTTGTGACATACATGTGTATGAGCAACATGACCAATTCCAATGGGGCAATAAATGGTGTCGGTGTTTGTCGGACCAACATTCATGCCTTTTTCTATGATGTCTTAAACATGCATGGAAAGCTACACAATGTGTCTTATCAGTGGTGTTGCGAAATGTCCTAATTAACAGAGCTCCAGACATAAATCATTGCTGATGTGGTGGGAAATTAGCGGGATCATCCTACTAATGCTTTGTGAACTGAAGCCATTGTCTCTAGGTGGTTAGGACAAGTCACCTATAAATTTGGCTAGTCTTCAATTTCTTAAATTGTCGCGCAACTCAAGTACATGTGTACAATTTCTTAAATTTAGGCTCGTTTCCTGATTTTCAGAAGACATGTCTCAACATTGAGGAATGACCCAGGAGTACATGGTTACAATTTCTTAAATTGTTGCGCAATTAGGAGTGAAAGTAGATAATATCCATCTGAATTTGTTTTCATATCCGAATCTATCCAAATATGGATATAATTTTGAGCACAGGACTAATATCTATATTCGTATCTATATCTGTCAAAGAAAAATGAATATGGATATGAATAGATAACGACCCAATCCGTATCCGAATATCCGATTCTATTTGTAATTCTATTTAGACTTAGTCAGTTTATGCAGGCACCACTCCAACCCCATATGGATGCTGATCTTCGATTCTTAAGATACCTCAAATCATGCCCTAGCTTTAATATCCTCATGTCTACTTCGAACGACTTTTATCTCAGTGTTTATTGTGATGCTAATTGGGCAACTTGTTCCACTATTTACCATTCTATCATAGGTTATTGCATCTTTCTTGGTGATAGCCTTATCTCATGGCGCATGAAGAAATAATGTACTATCTCTCAGAAAAATAGATTGTCATGTCGCTTGAAAAAAACTACAAGTATGCACAATGCAGACCAAGTTTCTTCGAAGTGACAACCCGTGTGCTGATATTTTTACTAAAGCTTTGGGCCGTGAACAGTTTTTTTATTTGCTACACAAGTTGGGTGTTGCGGATCTATACACACCAACTTGAAGAGGAGTATTATAGTTGTCAGAATCATGCACAATCTCACCTATTATAGTATATACGATATTGGATATCACAGCTACTACATATTGCATACGCAATTTTGGTTTATCAGCTCAGATCAATCTCTAAAAATTATGAGATCTGATTGTTATCTTCAAATTTAGTATTTGTACCAAATTATAAAATTTTGCTGTTGTATTATACTATATCTAGTCTTTAGTATCTTTTCTATAATTCTAGAGTTTTATTATTGTATTCTACTATATCTGGAGGCTCAACTTGTATATAAAGTACACCAATATCATGAACAAAATGAGCAATTCAAATCTTATTTTCAATACAAATTTCTCAGCAATGATGTTATAATTAATTGGCTATAATGGAAGTTTCAAAATTAAGTAGTCCTTGTTAGAGTGCAGGTTCAAGCAGAAATACTCTTGCTTTTGAGATTCTCTTGTCTATGGAAAAAGCTCTTCTGTATAAAGAGTAACCCCAATGCTACGTAGAGATACATGCCTTTGCATCATATATATGGATGTATGTTGTTCTTGAAGACTGATGTTTTACTATAAATGATGCAAAAACAAATTTCTAAACCCCAATTGTTGCTATGAGGTTGTTGGGTGGTATAGGGGCAACCTATCAGCTAGGCCTGCTTTATCAATTCCACTTTCTTTACAAAGTTATTAACATTCAAGCTTTTATCTTTGCGTGACACATCCACCGCGACAATTGTGACAATTTATTTCAAAGTTGGGCTCTGCATTCTTTATATACAATAATTTTTTAGAAGAAAACCAACTTCACAGCAGATGCTATTCTGACGCCTTTCAGTAAGAAAATCATTTAAGCTTTTCAGTCATTCAATGAGATGATGGAAATTTCCAAATTGTCAACGTTTGAATTTGGCAGATCTTTCCTTCTAAGTAAACAAAAAAAGAATGAAAATTGCTCATTAATAGCAATTAGATACAATTCGAGGATTCAGCTAGCAAGCTAAGATATTGAAGCTAGCACTTTACACACTAAACTGGACCAGATAATACAGGCAGATTGTACGAATTTGATGGGTACTAATTCCTGTATAGGAGTTGGCTATGACTATATTGATCTAAGGTTTGTTGTACTAGTTAGTACCGGCGTATACTGATCGTACTGTACTATATTGGTACTAAATTGGTATGCGGTATAGAGGATATATCGACACTCGGTATACCAAACGGCTTCTGTATCGGACGTACTAACATTATATTAGGAAGATATTGGTATGAGGTCTGGCAGCGATACGACGAACCTTAATATTGACATATGGTAGGTCTTGTCGTTTAACTCAAACAGTATCATGTATTGGTACAGAAGCCTACCCATGCCATTTGGCAAGAAACCTTAATGGAACATGTACACTATCCTAGTCCTTAAAATTTAGAATATCAGAATCCTCAAACCACAAAGGACAGAAAGATCATGCAGGGATAATTAAAAAACTATTTTAGGGATACTGAAGAAATAATGCAACATAATAAAACACACCAATTAAAACTTCTAGAATTATGGGGCTATGGTGGTGCCTTTTCCTATTAGAGAGTTGCATTGCGGTCCAATTCTCCTAGGTCATCATAACTTTACTGAGTAAATGGCCTTCATGTAATCACAAGACCTGTGAACTTCCTTAATTTGCATCCTACAGAATTGAGGAATCACAGAGAGGTAGCAAGTTGTAATTCAAAATAACGAAACCATATACCAAGGAAATAGGAGTTTGCAGAAAACATCTTTCTTATGGTAAGGAACTGATAAAGAAATGCAGGTTATGAATGTCACTCAAAAAATAAAATTATCAAATGAAAAACTAAGATTTCTAATGACTGAATCTAATTTCGGTTGAATTCTATGGATTGTGAGCTCATGGAGATTCCTCTCTCCCCCTTCTTATATAGGTAACAATTTTATTAATAATCAAAACAATGTCTTTTCCCCCAACGAGGAAACTAAGATTACGGTACGTTCCTTCTATGATTCTATCAATCCATCTCCAGCGAAATATTTTTGTTTTTCATTAGCACAATGACCTACATAGCTGAAACTGCAAACATGCTCATGAGAAGGAACACTTTAAATTCGTTTCTGTTTTAGATTATTATATAGTCTGACCTTAGGAGATGGGTGTATCAAAAGCAGAAAACTTCATGCTATTCTAATTACTAGTATGAAACCATTTTTTCAACTTTCTCTGACCCTGATTGGAGATCGTAGAATGCAGAGGTTAAGTAATTATACCAATTATAGTTGGTCCTCAACATTTGACATACTTGGTCTTTGATCATTCTAAATGGCAGTGGCTCTCAACCTATAGAAACTTGGATTATTGTTCTACCTCACTCTTATGTATCACACCAAGTGAATGCCATTTGCAGAAATCTTCTCAAAGAAATATCGAGTTCGGGCTTCTTTCACTCCTTTTAAAACAAATGGATGTGCTCATGTGTTGGCAAACTTTGCAATCAAATATGTTTCTAATTCTACTTGCTCTTCTTCTCATCCAACTTTTATCTCTCTTAAATTAATTGTACAGAAGAATCATATAAATTGCACAATCTGTACAAGGGAGTTATAGTTGAAGGAATTGGCCTTAAGAGATTTTTAAAGTTCGAGGAGTGGATGCATTTACTAGATATTCTAAGATCTTCCACCCTCGGCTATTTAGGATTAAAGAAAACTTATGAAACTAGGGTAGTTTTAGGTTTTTTTTTTCCTAGTGGTAAGTATGGACGTAGGGTAGCTGAAAGTGACCCTGAAATAATTTGGAAATCTGAGTTTGGATAAGAATCTGACAGTGACAAAGGCAGATACATCTAAGAGCTACACAAAAGAAATAATCAAATTGAAAATGGTTCCTTAATCTCTTCAAAACTAGCAAAACAAACAATTTTGAATCATGAATGAACTATTCAAAAATCATGAAGAGTAAAGTTTTTTATTTGCACCAGACATCAGAGGATCAATGAGAACTAAGAAGTGTGCCAACAACATGTTGTCACCATTGTTACCATTGTTTTTGAAAGGTAATCCAAGTGTACCAAAAAAAAAAAGGTAATCCAAGAAGGACCCCTCTGATAACTCTTACAACAGAGATAAAATGTACAACTTATCTTTTACAACAGAAGTGTGAAACTAAGTCTTATTCATGAAAAAAGTGCAA